>NC_067232.1:28817774-29117774 GCF_019924925.1 Ctenopharyngodon idella
GTCGGCCGTCACTGGAGATGAAGATCCCAGTCAGATCTGACATGCTGAAATGGCTGACAGGAACAACTGTTCATCATACTCAGAGACACAGCGCCACCTAGCCACGACAGCACACACTGACGGAGATACATACATGTGAGTGATCTTCACACACACACACACACACACACACTTTAGAATGTGCAGCGCTGCACATAGCAGAGCACAACATTAAGCAGTTAGTGGTTAGAGGACCGGTCCAATTAGGAAACATATTTCAGTCTTTATAGGACTGACAAACACAACATCACTGCTCAGATTCCCATGTCACATGTGTTACTAACAGAAGATCACACTTATTCACCGCTCCACACTGACTGACTGTTACGTTTGGTGAATTCCAAGTCATCTCACGGTCACATTATTGTCTAGAAAAGCATCTCATCCACACTAACAGAATCTGTCAAGAACATATCCAGGTCATATTTCACACAAAATCACACACAAAAAATGATACTGTGCTTAAAAAAGACACATAATAGTAGAAAATGTCTTTCACACACACAAAAAACAAACAGAGGCCAAACACAAAGACAAAACGTTTTCAAATGAATCCAATATAACCCTAACAATAAAGTTTTTTTTAGTGTGTGAAAGAAATTTTCTACTATGTGTGCAAGCTCCTTTCATGTGTTTTTGCATACACCTTAATAATAATAAAAATCAAAGATATGACATCCAAAGTATGTAAGGTAGTACAACTAGATCTCTTTTATTGAATCCAAAAGGTTTTAATTATATTTTGCTACATATAAAGGTATTTTAAAGATTTTGAAGTGTCAAAAGGTCATTCGGTTTAACCGTTCATTTGTGATTAAAATATCTTAAAATGTAATAAATGTATATATTTTTTATTCTGGCATGATTTTATATCATCATATATCAACATAGTGCAAAATGGTATTAAAATTATGTGTAGAAGTCGTTGCTTTGTTATGAGAAAGAATGTCCGGAAAAATGAATTTCATTGATGTCATTCGGAGTAACCAATATAAAGGGACCATTTTGGATCAAGTCATGTGGTCAATATCATGTGACAGGATGTGACATCATTCAGACACCTGCAAAGGATCACATGGTCATGAAACAAAGTAACTCACTCTCTCTTAACTATTTGAAAAATTCATGTTTTCACTTGTTCATACGCATGTCCCGAAACATCAGGTCATTCGGTACAACCGCTATAAAACATGGAAAATGTTGTAATATTTTAAAAACTTGTACTAAATATAAAATGTTTGATTGTCCTTTTGCTAGCTAGCTAGATATCAGCCTGTTAGCATTGTTTGATAATATCGTCATTCGGTAAAACCGAAATTTTGGTTGAACCGAATGACTTTATTGGTGACAAATCTTGTAAAAAATGACAAAAGCAGTGTTAATTGATTATAAAAACCACATCATCTCATTGTTAACACTTAATAAAACTTCAAAATGAATTATATCTCTATTATTTTTTTTACACTTTTAAAAACCTTATTCGTCAATGACCCAATTCTGTGATGCACAAAAAATATTTTAGTTTTAGAATACTTCGACTCTATTTGCTGTATACAGACTTCAATGTATGTTGATTTAAATGTGCGATATATAATGTGTAATTGTACAGTTTAACGTGTATATGTTATTAATTTTAATTATTTTTTATGAATAAGTTGGAATTTAAAAGACAATTGATATTCAGTTAAATTATCAATGTAACTGCACTGAAAACACAAAATTTGAACTGAATACTAACTTTACAACACCTGTTATTGAACTAAACTGAATTAACATTAAACTGAACTGAATATTGACACTATTGTCTTCTGTGGAGCTGCTTTACAGCTTAAATTGAATTAGTTTCATAACTGATGAATTTTTGGAATGTGAAGCTGTTTTGAAACAATCTGTATAATATAAAGTGCTACTGTATATAAATTTAAAAATTAAATTAATTCAATCAGAGTAGAGTATTAGTGGACTGTTAGGGTTTGTGCTAGTACAATAAGTTGATATGTAGTTGCAAAGTTACTTATAGTCAGTAGAATGTCTGTTGGGAGCATCAAAATAAAGTGTTAGCAGATATTAAGCAGACAGTCTACTAATACTCTACTAATACTCCATCGGTACTCCACCAGTACTCCACTAGTACCCTACTGGTACTCTACTGGTACTCTACTGAGAGTTAGTTGACCTGTACTTGCAAAGTTACTTATAGTCAGTAGAATGTCTGCTGGGTAGCATCAAAATAAAGTGTTAGCAGATATTAAAGAGACAGTCTACTAGTACTCTACTAATACCCTACTAATACTCTACTAATACTCTACTGAGAGTTAGTTGACCTGTACTTGCAAAGTTAATTATAGTTAGTAGAATGTCTGTTGAGGAACGTCTAAATAAAATGTTAGCAGATATTAAAGAGACAGTCTACTAATACTCTACTAGTACTCCATCAGTACTCTACCAGTACTCCACTAGTACCCTACTAGTACCCTACTATTACTCTACTGGTACTCTACTAATACTCTACTGAGAGTTAGTTGACCTGTACTCGCAAAGTTACTAGTACTCCACTAGTAATTCATTGATACTCCGATAGTACCGTACTAGTACTCTACTGGTACTCTACTAGTAATCCACTAGTACTTCATTGATACTCCACTAGTACTCTGCTAGTACTCTACTGGTACTCTACTAGTAATCCACTAGTACTTCATTGATACTCCACTAGTTCTCCGCTAGTACTCTACTAGTACTCTACTGGTACTCTACTAATACTCTACTGAGAGTTAGTTGACCTGTACTTTCAAATTTACTTATAGTCAGTAGAATGTCTGCTGGGTAGCATCAAGATAAAGTGTTAGCAGATATTAAAGAGACAGTCTACTAGTACTCTACTAATACTCTACTGAGAGTTAGTTGACCTGTACTTGCAAAGTTAATTATAGTTAGTAGAATGTCTGTTGAGGAACATCTAAATAAAATGTTAGCAGATATTAAAGAGACAGTCTACTAATACTCTACTAGTACTCCATCGGTACTCTACTGGTACTCTACTAGTAATCCACTAGTACTTCATTGATACTCCACTAGTACTCTACCAGTACTCCACTAGTACTCTACTGGTACTCTACTAGTAATCCACTAGTACTTCATTGATACTCCACTAGTACTCTACCAGTACTCCACTAGTAATCCACTAGTACTTCATTGATACTCCACTAGTTCTCCACTAGTACTCTACTAATACTCTACTGAGAGTTAGTTGACCCGTACTTTCAAAGTTACTTATAGTCAGTAGAATGTCTGCTGGGTAGCATCAAGATAAAGTGTTAGCAGATATTAAAGAGACAGTCTACTAATACTCTACTAGTACTCCACTAGTACTCTACTGGTACTCTACTAGTAATCCGCTAGTACTTCATTGATACTCCACTAGTACTCCACTAGTACTCTACTGGTACTCTACTAGTAATCTTTCTTAAGTACGATTTCTCTACTAGTAATCGTACTTTCAAAGTTACTTATAGTCAGTAGAATGTCTGCTGGGTAGCATCAAAATAAAGTGTTAGCAGATATTAAAGAGACAGTCTACTAGTACTCTACCAATACTCTACTAATACTCCACTAATACTCTACTGAGAGTTAGTTGACCTGTACTTGCAAAGTTAATTATAGTTAGAAGAATGTCTGTTGAGGAACATCTAAATAAAGTAAATGATGGCTTAATGTTAGCAGATATTAAGGAGACAGTCTACTAATACTCTACTAGTACTCCACTAGTAATCCACTGAGAGTTAGTGCACTTGCAAAGTTACTTATAGTTAGAAGAATGTCAAAAGTGGACCATCTTTGTCCAAATGAAGTTGTGTCAGCCCTAATATTGGCAGATGTGAATACGTCTACATTTGCTAATGTTTCTTACATCATCACTGTATGCTAACTGTTGTACGGTTATCACTAGCAGTTTTCATCCACCTATCTTTATGTAGCTGTGCGACACTAAATTTTGCACTGTAAAAGCAGCCTCAAAAAGAGAGACCAGGAGATAACTGACAGAAAACCTCTAATAGTTTCAAATATTCAGTCAGTTTAATTAGTTGGCAGAGAGCTTGAAGAGGAAAACACACGGCGTTTTTCAACACAATATTTCATTTCCTCTGGATTGAAACCGCACACTAAACACACAGCAGCCGGCCGGTGTCCTGATAAATCACTGTCCATCTCCGTCTCTCTCCTCATGTGAGGATCAGTGTTATAAACCTAGTGATCTACCTACCAAGACTGCATTTTAAAGGGATAGATCACTGAAAATGAAAATCATCATTTACGAATCCTCATGCCATCCCTGATGTACATGACTTTCTTTTTTTAGTTTAAATGTGAGTCTGTATAATAGAATCACTGTCTTCTGTCTTATGCACGATTTTGTGTGTGAAATCTGGGTACGAACGTTATTATACATTATATGGATTCAAAGAGATCATGGACTGAAGGAACAAAAGATGAGAGGAACACAATAAGGACATGAGAAGAAGAAGAAGATGAAATGGAAATACACAATCATTGCTTTGTAGACTGAAAAATCAGAGAGAGAGGGGAAGACTTGGAGCGAAAGAAGAGAGACACTTCATCTGCTGACCATGTCATGAGGAAGGAGCGCAAAGATAAGACGAAAGAATAACAGAGGCACAGATAGAGAGAGTCAGAGAGAGGCCGCGGTTAATGGATAGCAGATGTTGTAGATGCGGTCAGTGGGGAAATCTGCCTTATGAGCAAATAATTCCATCACTTGTGTGTGAAAACATTGCATTTTTCCATTCTTCACATGTGAGTGGCCTTAATGACACAATTAAACATCTCCGTGTGTGTGTGTGTGTGTGTTCAGCAAAACCAGGTGAAGATAATCAGATATGGACCAGCACATTATATTCTAATTCAGTATCCTCTGTCAGTTTGATTAATTTCAGCCATGAGGTTTACATGACCGCTGCACAACAGAACAACCTGATGTTCTCTGGAAAATCTCAACGTTTGAGGTTCAACTCAAGTTTGTGATTCTTAACTTGGTAGAACTGCGAGACACAGCTGGTCACGTGATCTCAAAATGGTGACCAGCAGTGCAACGACTGAAAAGAAAAACCTGTTATTTTCAGCAGAATATAAATCAGCTGTTTTCTATGTGAATATATAGTAAAGTGTAATTTATTCCTGTGATCAAAGCTGAATTTTCAGCATCATTACTCCAGTCTTCAGCGTCACATGATCCTTCAGAAATCATTCTAATATGATGATTTGATGCTCAAGAAACATTTATGATTATTATCAGTGTTGAAAATGATTATTGTTAATATCAAATGATTGCTGTCACGTTTGATCAATCTAATGAATCCCTGCTGAATACAAGTAATAATTTATTTAAAAAAAAAAAAAAAAATTCTGACCCCAAACTTTTAAATGGTAGTGTATATAATTTAACTAAATAGAATATTTAAAATATATAAATAATTCACTAAATCTATAACTAAAATTTATAGCTATGAATTCACAAAGGATTATTAAAAAATAAAATATTTAAACTATAAAATAATTCTAAAAAGATAAAATGAAGTGCTGATGAAGCAGTGTGGCAAAAAGTGATGTCTGTCAATGGAACAGATTATGAAGATATTTTTTTATTTGCTCCAATGCTTCAATCAATCGTGCACAATAATATGATGAACATGCATTAAAAAGTAAAACTCATTTTAGAAGGATTAGAGAAACATTGCATCATATTTCCTTCCTTTATTTTTTTTATACTCGCGAGTGAAGAGAGACAGAACGTGCGGAGCATGCTCAGATGTCTTCTGACCATCCATCATATTCACAGACATGATCTCTCAGAGCAGATAAACGAGACACAGACGCTGACATTCCCCGAGGACAGACGTGTGTGTGGTCTCGCTCTATTATCACAAGAATCAGTCTTTATGAAGCTTTTCATTCACTGAGAGCAATCATAAAGCATTGTCTGTGATTTCTCTGATTAGTTGAGGTAAACTGTTAGAATGCTACCCTGATTGATTGAGCGCTTTGAGAATGGCATTGGTATTAAATTAACCTTTACAAAACTATGCATTCAGCTTTCTAATATACTAAATGGTCTAGCAATAGCATTAACTGTAACATTATAAAACTGTTCTAACTGTAAGATAATATGAGCGTCTGCGGCACAACGATAGCGATAAAGACAGAGAAAACATATTGATGTAATCACCTTCAGAGTGATTTTGGTCAAACTGATGAATGATAAAAACATTAACAGCCAATAAAATTGAATCTGACTTCAAAGAGCACACTTCACAGAACATCACCGCAGCGCAAACATAGAATAAACATAACATTGCCGTCCCTTGATTTGGATTAATCTATGTTTTTCATCTATGATTTTTACATGTTACTACTTGTCTCAGAACATTCAGAGAACATTCAACAGTAACGTTCCCACAATGTTTACAGAATTATAAAATGCAATGTTCCCTTAAAGGTCCAGTGTGTAATATTTAGAAAGGATCTATTGACAGAAATGCAATGTAATATCCATAACTATGTTTTCAGTGGTGTAGAAAGATCTTACATAATGAAAAGTTATGTTTTTACTACCTTAGAATGAGTAATTTCTATCTACATACACCGCGGGTGCCCTTACATCAAAGTCTCCATTTTGCGCCACCGTGTTTCTACAGTAACCCTAAACGGACAAACTGCTCTACAGAGTGCGTTTGCTTGACTGGCTACTCTCTGCTGTCTCAGATGACGACATGTTTGTCCTGTGTCAGCCACCGTAGCTTCTCTATGTGAACGGTGGACTGAGCCGTTGGTTGCAATTCTCAACCTCACCGCTAGATGCCGCTAAAATTTACACACTGCACCTTTAAAGAGTTAGTTCACCCTAAAATGAAAATTAATCATTGTTTACTCACCCTGGTGTTGTTCTAATGAGTTGTGAGAAATCAAGATTAACAAAAATGTGGAGTGAACTGCGGCGCTAATAGAGAAGACCAATGGCCAAAGTCAAGAATTTCATTAAATAATACATTACATTTTGGTTCGTTTTTCACCAAACCGTATGGTATACCCCTAGAACACTTGGAATATACGACACGGGATCATTCTGTGATAATTTTGCGTCTTTTTTAAAATCTTTATGTTGGTCTCTATTCACTGCCATTATAAGAACGAGAGCGAGAGGGACATTTAAAAAAATTCTCCTATTTGTGGTCCATAAAAGAAAGAAGGGCGTTCGGCATTAGAACAACACCAGTGTGAGTAAATGATTGCTTAATTTTAATTTTGGGGTGAACTAACTGTTTAAAGCTGGCTTGGCACATACTAACTCCCAGTGTAAACACATTATTGCGCATGAAGCAGAACTTTATATGTGTAATAACTAAATACTATTTTTCAGGGTGGAATAGATCCTGAATTAAAAGTATTCCATTTCGTGAAATTCTCTGATGGCCACAGCTTTGAGGATAAACTCCATCTTTGAGCGCTTCAGAACAGCTTAAACTTCCCAAACACATTCTCGTCTTTCAGAACACTCGGGACACACACAATACCCACAAAACCCTTGAAAATGGTGTCTCTGCCTTCAGGGCTTAAGAGGAGAGGAAAAGAGACTCTTTGTATGCCATTCTCGGCTGATTAGAGGAAACATTCCCAGGATTCCTCAGTGGCAAGCATGGCTCCATCGCCTCTGGCAACATTCCTATGGCCCCATTCATGCTTATGGATGAGAAAAGAAGAGATATTGTGAAGAATACACCAATCTGACACTAATATGAGCTCTGTCATCTATCAATAGACATCTGAAGTGACAGTGATAAAGACAGAAAGCTTGGAGCGCAGTACCAATTTATGACAAACCATTGAGCCTAGAAAGCCTTGAACCTGACCCGATCTAATAAAATATATGCTGATATGAGACTTTCTTCCAGAAAGAAAAGCATACTTGACTCACTATCCTCAGGTTCACCAGATTTACCCTGCAGCGCAACATGTTTAAGATGGTAGCATGGAACATGGTAGCTGGTTTGTTGCTGAATGTCAAAAAAAAAAAAAAAAAAAAAAAAATGTATATACACTGTAAAACATGATTTTTCAGAGTAAATTTTACAACAAAATACTTTTTCAGTCTTTCTCCAAAATGTCATGATTAATTCAATGAGATACTTGCAGTTTCTTTATAATTATTTGTGAAATTTACTAGCAATTTCTGGGTGAAAAAAGGTTCAGTCTATACAGAACTTGACTCAATTTTAAAGAATAGTTTGGGCCCTATCACACACCTGACGCAATGCGATGCCAGGTGTGACCAGTGTTGCCAAGTCGGCAGTTCTCCCATGGAATTGGGCTACTTTAACACTGTTGCCGCGGGTTGTTTTTCATGTCCGCGGGTTGAAGCGACTCCAAATAAAAATTTTGATTTTACCCCCCGGAACACGTTGGGCGTAACGTGCAATAAACCAATCAGAGTCTCATCTCCCATTCCCTTTAAAAGCCAGTTATGGTGGATTTGCTATTTACATGGTGGAATTTGCAAGCAGAAAGACTGAACGCTTCTATGCGCACCTATGCATTTTCAGTTGTCTCAAAATAGCAACACGCCAACAATGCACCTGAACACACCTCGTTTTCAGACCGGCACGCCCATGGGTGAACAGATATGTGCGAGTGCATTCATGTCAAATTTTTGAGTAACTGTCATATTTATGACTTAAAAAATGGAAATTGACAGCTATAATTCTGAAAGTTTGTTATATTTATTAAGTTTTATCTTATTATTTTGACTTTTTATCATATAACTATGACATTTTGACTTCATCTCATAACTTTCATGTCAAAATTTGAGAAACTAAGTCATATTTATGACTTAAAAAGTGGAAACTGACTGCCATAATGATGAAATTTAAAAATGTTTGTCATATTTGAGGTTTTATCTCATTATTTTGACTTTTTGTCTTATAATTGTCTTATAAAAGACCGGCACGCAACAGATGGGTGCGAGTGCAAATAGTGCATTTGCTATTTAAACAACAAACGCAATGGCGCAATGTGGCACCAGGCGCGACGCAAGTGTTTTTTGCTAGTTCCAGCACTGGACGTGAAAATGATAATTGTGTCGGGCTGAAACTAGCAAAAAACACTTGCGTCGCACCTGGTGCCACATTGCGCTGGGTGTATGATAGGGCTCGAGGTGTGTTCAGGTGCATTGTTGGCGTGTTGCTATTTTGAGGAACTGAAAATGACTGTGCCATTGACCAACAAAAACCTGCTCTGAAGTCAATGGCGCAGGATTATTATTTTTTTTTTTGTTATTTAAAGAGCGTGTTAGTAATATGCGCCTACAGGCGGGTGCACAACGCGCTTGTTACACACACAGGGACGCGCAGCAGCACACAAACATGCCAAATATTAAAAATAAAAGCATTACTACAATGTAAAAGATTATTGTTGTGTACATCTACATGTCATAATGGATAGTGATTGCATGCATCAGAATGACTATTTGCAGAAATGATGAATGAAACTCGCTAATTATTTGACCAATCGTGGCAATACACATGTATTTAAACTGACTCGTCAGGTTGAGGGTGTCTATATTCCGCCATGTAAATAGCGAATCCGCCATGGAGCGAGCACAACTGGCTTTTAAAGGGAATGGGAGATGAGACTCTGATTGGTTTATTGCTTATTACACCCAAAACACACCCATGACTCATTAAGAGAATAGGTACAACCCTTTTAGACCATGCGACCACCATTTTTTCCGTCGTTAAACTAGCAAAAGTGGATTCGGACACACCCGTGAGCTTCAGACCATGTGCTCAGATCGTTACAATAGGGCCCATAATGTCAAAAAGGTTCTATATAAGGAGAAATGTCTTAAATGATTGCATAATACGTTCATGTTAAAAGATAAAGATAAAGTATGTTTACAAGCAGTTTACTTCATAGAATTTGATCAAATAAATAAATGAATTAAAATGTATTCAATTTTTAACTAAATGAAATTATCCCATTATGAAGCCATTAAAAGCTATTGCTAGCCTTTCTGAAATGACCTACCCTACCTTAAAACTTTTTACCAACATTACTAATAATCATAAATGACCAGCATGGACTAGCTAGCACCATCAGAAGCCGGCTGAGGCTGGTTTCCCTCACCTCAGCTGAGCTCAAACAGGTGGCAATAAAAACAGCATCAATATATCAGCCGCTTTCTCAGTAAAAAAGACTGTAACACAGAGCAGAGAAAGAGAGGACACAGTTCAATTCTACAGTCTGTCTCAGGAATACAGATGATGCAAAACAGAATAAAGATGAGGAGTGTTGTTTCTATGGTAACCGTGCTCCCAGTCTTATCCGAGGGTCTGACTATAGTGCCTCCCAGTCTGGGGCTTTTTTCTTCTTTTCTCTCTCTCAATAAAAGAACACGGACCACCTGGAGGGAGAGCAGACTAGTTAGTGACTGAAGCAGTCAGCTAAAAACAGCGTTCCCACAATTCCCACAAGAACAGGGTTCCCACATTTATGATTACCGGAAAAGCATTTTTTAAAAATCATTTTATAGATATTGCACTTACAATGAGCCATTTCAAAAAGTGAAAGAATAGGTTTGCCTGTATGAGTCGATCACAAGTACATCTGTTCCCTCGTGAGATTACGACTTCTATTTGACATCTAAACAGCAACAGCAGCTTAAAACGTAAGCGATGCCAAACCCTGGAGAAAATCACAGCCTGCCCTCTCCGAGCCACACACACACGGATCTCTGCCACGCACACACACCTACAGCACACACTGGCAAATTAAACACAGAAGATGCCCGTCACTGCACTGCAAACCCAAACCAGACGCAGAAATGTGTGCCACTGCGATCAAATCTGAACTACACCAAAGTCAGCTTTCTAAATATGGTAAATACCATAACTCGACTTCATTTGAAACGATACTGAGATATCTGAGCCTCTTTCTGCACATTTTAGATTAGTAAACTTCTAATCTTGCCCTATAAAAAATCATGATTGTTAAATCACTATTATGACATCACATAAGTCATAATGATGAGATAAACAGTCCAAATTATGAGGAACTAAGTCATAATTGTGACATAAGTTAAAATTGACAGTCTTAATTAAGAGAAGTTTTTTGCAATTTATGACTTTATATTTCATTATTTTGACTTTTTCTTATAATTATGACTTAGAATGCCATCATTCAGACTTCATCTCATAGATGACATTCATGTCAAATTTTTGAGACACTGTCATATTTATGACTTAAAAAATGGAAATTGACAGCCATAATTATGAAATTGTTTGTTATATTTATTGTTTTATCTTATTATTTTGACTTTTTAATCATATGACTTAGAATGCCATCATTCTGACTTCATCTCAACTTTCATGTCAAAAGTTGAGAAACTAAGTCATATTTATGACTTAAAAAGTGGCAATTGACAGCCATAATTATGAAAAATTTGATTTTTTTTTGTCATATTTATGAAGTTTTATCTCATTTTGACTTTTCATCTTATAATTATGAATGCCATCATTCTGACTTCATCTCTTAAATGACAATTCATATGAAAATTGAGAAACTAAGTCATATTTATGACTTAAAAAGTGGAAACTGACCGCCATAATGATGAATTTTTTTTGTCATATTTGAGGTTTTATCTCCTTATTTTGACTTTTTGTCTTATAATTGACTTTCATCTAATAAATGACTTTCATGTCAAATTTGAGAACTGTCATATGACATAAAAAGATGAAACTGAGTCATAATTAGTCTTTATTAAGGTTTTTTTTGCCATTTATGACTTTATATTTCATTATTTTGATATTTTATCTTATAATTATTACTTCAAATGCCATAATTCAGACTTTTTCATCTCATAAATGACTTTAATCTCACAATTTTGAGGAACTAAGTCATATTTATAACTAAAAAGTTGAAATTTGACAGTCCTAATTAGTCATAATTAAGAAAATTTTAATTTTGTCATATTTATGACTTATTATTTTGACTTTTTATTATATAATTATGACTTAGAACGCCATCATTCCAACTTTTTCCATCTCATAAATATAATTTAGTCAAAATGATCACTTTTTATGCCAAAATTATGATTGACCATGTTTGAACATGTTTTTTTGCTGAAGTGGCAGAAATGGGATTCCATATTTTTTAACACATGCTCAGAAAAAAAAAAAAAAAATCCACCATGGAGAGAAATGTACTTTTATGTCATTCAAGTACTGATACAGTTCAATCATATAACCAACATTTGACTATTTAACCCAATATGTGCATATTTATCTGCTTACTGGTGTATCACATTGTTAGTTTAGCAACATATGACTGCCCCACTCTTTACACCACAGCAGATAAATATCGCAGACAGCACTGCTTTATGATTTATACACATGAGAATGTCAACACGGAGTAATGTGAAAATAGAGAGCAATGCCCTATAGGTTTTGGAGACTCAAATTTCTTTGTCCCTTTAAACTTTGATAAACCCTCCTACAGCAGTGCATGCTGGGAGATGTGAAGTGTCTCAGCTAAAAGAACAAAAACAGGCCAACATCGCCAGCAGCATTCAGACAGAAACACTTCACAGACTCACGTCTGAAGAGCGATCAGGTGTGTGTGAAGCAGTGAAGGACTCTTCAGGGTAAAGCACACGAGTGAAAGGCTGAACAACTCAAAGGCTTTTAGACGACAGGAAAGTTAAAGTGTGATGAGGAGAGTTCATTATTTTTAATTGGCTTGGTTAAATGTACAGGAATGGGATAATGAGCCGCCACGCCTCTTCCCGTTTTTCTCCAACACACTACTGTTCCAATACTAAATCCAACTTTCTCAAAACACAAAAACATTTCCACGGATCTTGAAAGACAACACAGTGTTTCCTCAACATACTGTCTCGTTCTAAACCTCCTTCTGAAATGAATTCAGCTCATGTACAGACACCGGTCTGATATATAATCACAGTCTTTTGTAAACGGCATGTTTTTAATGACATTCACAGACTTCTCAAACACTCAAAACAACTCACAGGAATGATGTCACCATTAAATTATGATAGGTCACTTCTTTCTTTCAGTTGTTTAACCATACAACCACCTTTACATTATTGCAGACGCTTACTACTTTTTGTAAATATTTGTTACCAATATGTGAAGTACTATACTACACAGAGCAGTATCCCACAATGCAATGTGTTCAAATACAGTTAATACAGCTATTCTCTTTTTTTCTTTCTCTTTCTTGACTTATTTCAGACTGCCAAATATTGAGAGATTTACACAAAATAAGATTAAAAATGCAAAATAACCATTTTTGAGATGACTGTATGCCAATTACTGAATTAAACATGTAACATGAGACCTTGTGACACAATGCAGTTTTTAAGTTTAGTACTGTACTTTACTGTATTCTTACATGTATTAAAGCATACAGTATATGAAGCACATACTAGTATTAAACAGAAACACAGAGTATAAACCCAGAAACTGAGCTGAACTAACCATATCAACCACCAAGCCGTAACTTTAAAACAAAGAAAAAAAATATTAATATTACTTTAATAAATTACTAAAAAGCTGGTTGTGTTTGGAAAAGGCTATGCACTGTCTGTGTTTTGCATGCCAAAACCAATGGTCTGAACCCACAGGTTTGGCTCAAGTCTGCCATCTGCTGTCCTCAAAACAAACTACCATGAGACATTCAGACTATGTCTGCTGCATTGATTAAAATAACTGAAATAATGAGGTGCTTTAATAATGTATGCTTATCCTGAAGATACATTTATCATCTTGTTTTCACAGAGAATGTGTTTATGAATATGACCCTTCACAATAGATAATGCTTTACACTGTCTTAGAGATCAATTTATCAGTTTAATAAAACACCTTACTCACCTGTTGAGTAATAAAAACACAATCTCTGCGTCGCTTTTACAACATTTCAAATCCCTCATCGATCTCCATCATCTCTGAAAAGACAAGCCGATGTTGATTCTCATTTTATTACGGGCTCTGTTGCATTTTCTTTTCGCCAGCAGACTCTCCTCTGTTTGGAGATTTTATTTATTTATTATTTTTATTTTTTTTAACGGATAATTCACCCTTCGCGGGAGTTTGATTGACAAGCGATCTAACCAATCATAATGCCGAATCCGCCATTTTGTCCGACAAAGCAGTCAGGAGTTAGATTAACCTCGGTGGGCTTGAACCTGAAAAATGGTGTGTACTGACATCTTTCCGCGTTTGAAACAACATTCCTTCTAATGTTCATTCATGTTTTTTTGATGCTATAAATTAACTAGTAGGAAGAGATGATCGGTTCACGAGCCGCTTGAGCGGAGGCGCTACAGCGATCTGTCGCGACACATTAAAGAGCTACAAAACGGTTTTTATTGTTCGAATTTCTTAAAAAAAAAGACACAATTTGAAAGCTGGGACTTTGTTTAATATCATAAGTAACCTGCTCTGTCTTGTCTGTCGACGTGTTGTCAGTGTCCTCTTTGCTCCAAGATGTATTTTTTCTTTGCAAAGGGTCAATTCCCGGATATTTAGCAGCTCCATGTCAACCTTTCTAGCTCGTAACTAACCTCTGACACTTCCACACCATAAAATAGCCAGAGCAACTTTTCTCAATGGATATATGACGAGGCACGCACGGGCGAGTGACATGTGTGCGCAATTTCCCGCGAAAACCAGCCCGGCAGGTCTAAAATATAAACACTTAAGGGGAGACACTATAGGCAAAAACACTGTTTTTTCAGGCACTTGTCAATTTTGAGATTTTGCACTTTTTGGCTTTTCATAAATTGTTTTTTCAGACTGGTGGAAAGAAAACATCCAAAATACACTTTTAAGTGTATATTTTATAGCACTTTATCTATTTGCGTCTATAGATTTCAATTACAGTAAATATCTTTAAAGGCCGTTTTCTCAAAATGAGTTTTTTCTCCTGTTCTGAGTCAGAAATCTCCACTTCAGCAGAACTTATATACAACAAACTTTACAGTTTTATTCCTATCTATATTCTGAAGGCTTTTACAGAGGGATTTGTTGATATATCATTCCTATCCTGAGTTATAGGTCCTTTTACATGGCAAAAATAGATTTTTAAGGCTATTGTCAGTATTCTCTAATTTGCTAAAGCACAAAATAAGATATCCAGAATCCCCTCTGTAAAAGCCCTTTCATTTAATATGTCAACAAATAGAACCAAGAATTTTAAACCTGGACCTTTCCAATTTCCAGATTTTGTTTTTGGAAATGTATGCAAATGAGCGTATATTTAAGTATATAAGGCCTCATTTGCATATTAAAACATAAATTTACACATAACTTATAATACATTTTTTTCTTATGTTTATGCCAGTAATAAACTGGAGAAGTTTCACAGTGATATCTTCTAATTTAAAAAAAATCCCTATTCACCTGTAGTGTCTCGCCTTAAAACACATAAATGCTGCGTTCCAGACAGATCGGATTTTGGATTTTCTCCACCTCCTTCCAGGAAATAACGTCTGAAACGACACTCAAAGTCGGATATTCGTCGTGTGAACTCAGGGTACATGATCAACCCCGACCTCAGCAAAACGCGTCATTTGACGTCACTTCCAAGATGTCGGCGCATCCGGCTTCCAATGAATATGAACGTAAAACAAACTTTAACATTAGATGAGTCATTCCACGAAACCGGTACGATTTGGACTTACACATATTAAGATTTTTTTAGCAAAATGTATTACTTTTCTGAACACCCCACAACATTAATGACATATTTAACTTCCAGAAAAACATATTTTCCCATCTCAGGCATCAAATCCCTATTATTATTGGTCATTATTTTAAGTTATAGACACTAAGGGAGCTCTCTAAAATGTATTTGTGATAAAATCAACATTTTCCTATTAATCAGATGTCCCTCACACTAATTCATTAATTGCAAATATAAAAAGTTATATATTTTGCTATACTAAAGCCTGAAATGGGCACTTTTTGTGACAGCAACCTCATCATTTCTGATCAAAGGCTTAACTTCAGAATTTGAACTAAAATCAGTATTCTTATGATTGCTCTGAACATTTCAGACAGAATTCAACTAACTTTAAATTATTTTTTTATAAACTTAAAAAAAAATAATAATAAAAATGTAGGTGCGATGGGGTTGACTGTGACGGGGTTGTGATTTTTTTGCCCAAATGGGCCACTGCTCTAAATCTAGTGAATAAATGGAGAGCGCATGGCATGCATGATATTAAGAAATCATGAATAATGTTGAAATAACAAAGATCATTTTCACAAGTAATAGTTTTTTATCTTTAATTGATGTAACAGGGTTGAGTCGTTAGGCTTGACTGTCACAGTTTCACAACATAATTTAGTTATAATTATTAAAGAAGGTGGTAACTCGCCGGTGTCTGCTCACAGTGTTGTTCAGAAGACTTCTATGATGTCACTTCCTATTAATGATGTCACATAAGTATCGGTTCATTACTTTTATAGGGGGAGAATGGTTTGTGTAACGGGGTTGAGGGGTTACTGAGGTACAGAACTAAATAATGTGATTTTAATGAATAATCATGAATTTACTTAGAAAAAAAACATTACCAGCAAAAAAAAAAAAACACAGATGGATATTTATGGGAATGCCAAAATGAATGGACTTTTTTCTCATTTTATTATTCATATCCCAAGTACACTTTCATAGAAGGCCTTGAGGGACATGATAAAATAAGTGGTGTCAACTGAAAAAAACTAAATTTCTAATATGAAGATAAAATGTATGTTAAACATTATTAAAGGAGACATTTCAATTAATACAAAAAGCTTTTAAAAATATATTTTGGTGACCCAATAGATAAAATACACTGAAAAAGGTCAGAGGGTCTCGGATATTAAGTTAATGTAATCTTACGTTCGTTTTTTGCTTTTCGTCAGCTGTTTTCAAAGCGATTTTATGTTATTTTTGTTCTGTTTTGCCATAACTGACACAAAAACACGATATACTCTCATGGGGTCATGGCGACATCAGGTGGTCAACATGTGAACGTGACGTATTGTGACTGGAACGCACTGAGGTCTGAAGTGGGACATTTCATTTGGGATATTCCGACCTCCTCTGGAGCGCAGCATTATAAATAATACACCATAGTGAAGCTGTACGTTTAAACAAATAGTTAACCAAAAAAAAAGCAAAATTCTGTCATTAATTACTCATCCTCCTGTCATTCTCCAGAACACAAAACAGATTTTGAAAGATTTACTGGTTGTTGTTGTTTTTTTTTTGTTTTTTTTTCATGCAATTACAATTAATGGAGACTGGAGCTGTCAAGCTCCAAAAAAAGGATGCAAAAGCATAACAGAAGCATTATAAAAGTAGTGCGCTATATGCTAAGTATTCTAAACTTATAGCATGTGTAATATAGTGCAATACATTTTAAAAAAACAGCTATTAAAGCAAATCACCAATTTGCATGATATTGCTTTTAATGGTAATGTTCATTGGAAAAATAGAGGACAATATAATTGTAAAAAGTATTGAGTTTGAGACCCATTTTCAAAGCAGATTATAATTATTATAATTAAGAGTATAACTTAGAGAATCACTGTAGAGATGCAGCATGCAAGATATTCTGATGATAGTCAGATGAGACTCACCCTAAAATATTGGTCTTCAGTTTACACCTACACAAAGTGTTTTTGAAGTCACATCCCTAAATTACCTAAAGTAACCCATGACCAACTGGATGAAGAGTCTGAGCACAGAGATCACATTTACTACTTCAGACTATAATATGAGAAGATGAAGACAAGGACAGGAAAATAAAGTGGACATCACAGGAAACAACAGGTGCATTTAGTGAAACAGTAACTTTTGCATGACATTTTTTTCATTCCACACAATAGAGCATCAGCAGAACGAATGAAGCATCCCTCCATTTCCATTCTCAATGCTAGAATAACTTGCATACGATTAAATGTGTTAGTAGAAGCTAACTTTAAAAAAAAGAAGCCAGAGACCTATATGCCAGAAAAAAGAAACATAAATATATTTTTAATGTGAAAGATTATTTTCTAATCCTATAAGAATGATGAACATCTTAATAGATTACAGCTAATCAGGGGCCCTGGTGATTAATGTGCATTCTCCCACTGAAATCTCCAAAGAAGGATATCATTAATGTACAAATGGCGTGGCGAGATGACCTCTCCTCATGAACTGATCTGTGCGTTCTCTGAACAGTCTTAGTGTTTTAGAACAGATCACCGGTCACCAGCTCTGATTAGAGAACACACTTCAGATGACGTGTTTAACTAGCGTGTGGACTTCATTGGCAGGAGGAGAGCCGCTCGATGGACTGGTTGAATGAGCAGGTGTGGCTGTAGACTAGGAGTTAAATACATTAAGCATGGTTTCACTTTGGGAACAGCAACGTCTCGCGTCGATTTCGGGCCAGAATTCTCACTCCCAGTTCTCCCAGTCCTCATCTTCCAACTGGTGAAGAGAGAAAATAATGAAGACCGAATTTCTTATTATAACTGATATTTACATTCATCTCAGTCATGGTCAGCAGAAATTCAAATTTTTTTGTGATCAGATCACTTTGGAGGTGGTTAGATATGCATATGACCACACTGCACTGTGTCACATGTCAATGACTAACGCGCTAAAGCAAGAACTGTCCATACGTACACATGACCAAGACACCTAGACTCTGTGAAACAAATAATGTGTCCTGGGTATCTACCGAATCGCACATCTGGAGTTCAGTTAAAGGGATAGTTCACCCAAAATTCTGTCATCATTTACTCTCCCTCAAGTTGTTCCAAACCTGTATGAGTTTCTTCTGCTGAACACAAAAGAAGATGTTTTGAATAATGTCAGTAACCAGACAGTTTATGGACCCCATTGACTTACATAGTATTTTTTTTTTCATACTATGGAAGTCAGTGGAGTCCATCAACTGTTTAGTTACCCATATTCTTCACAATATTTTGTGTTCAGCACAAGAAATTCATTTTTATTTTTGGGTGAACTATCCCTTTAACACAGGGACTCGACTACAACAACACTCAGTTTTCAAGTGCTTGAGTTTGTGATGATCCTAAAATTATAAGTTAATTAGGAAGAAACAATCTAGAAAAATGTTTGGATTTCTGATGCTTATTCTATGTTCATAAACTTGTAATTTTATGTTATTCTGTATTGGGGTGGGCGATATGACTTTTTTCACGATATGAGAAATTTTATTTCATGATAACGATATACCATGATATAGTTTTGTTGTTGTTGTTAAAAATAATAGCAAAGAAGCAAATTACAAACAATAGGACAAATACAATATATCTAGCGCTAATTAATCGCACATTTTTCTGTAATTAATTGCAATTAATCGCACCTAACTATATATATTTGTATTGTAATAATTTTACATTAAATCTCCAAATTCATGTAGAAACAACATAAAAACAGTGTATTTTAAATATCAAACAGGTAGGAAATATACAGAAATTGAATAAATTTCAGTCTTCACTGCATTAAAGGTGCAGTATGTAAGATTTCTGTCCGCTAGAGGCCTATTCAAAACAAAGGCATAGCTTGATGACGCCATTTTGAGCGTGGAATCTTGGCACATGTGGTCTTCACCTCAACGGACGGTGCAAAATAATAGAGATAGGACTCTGGAAGAAATCATGTTCATGGATGCGATTGTTAACGTTACTGTAGTCTGAAGCAGAGCAGGACTGAGTGTTGTGGGAGCTGAACGAGACCGCTGGAGCGATTGCGCAACACACGCCTCACGAGCAGCGGGACTTTTATTATGCCACAGTCGCCGGCGCCGCTTCCGCTTTTCCGGTCATGAGTATGAGGTAACACAGCTCTGTTTATCATATTAGATACATTTGAGTGTGTTGAAAACGTTACTCTGTGCGTTCGCTCGGCGGCTGCTGTGAGACACTGTTACACACTGCAGTAAGATCGATCGATTTTAGATTATCATATTAAATGCTGGATGGCTTGTGTTGATAAATGGCATGCAATTCATTTTAAAACGTATTGTATGATGGAGAAAATTCTGTATTACTGTTACTAAAAATAAAGCTGCGTCTGATTATGCTATGTTAGCTACTTCACAAAATAGTGTTTTTCTCTGAGGCATGGTAAAACATGGTACTCGCAAAAAATCAAGAAAATTTGATTTAAACAATAAGACTAAACGTGTTGAGCTATATATTAATGATTAGTTTTCTGTCTATAAATATATTAAAACAGTTGTTTCTTTGTCTATTAAAACATGTAAATATTAAAGTGTCTTTGGTGTTTCCATGGTTTCTACAAAATAAACCGGAAACCGAGGGTAACTCGGGTATGACGCAATTGACAGGCGACTCCTCACACGTCCCGGAGCCTTGGTTAAAATCGCAATTTCTCACGATTTACAAATAGTTGGAAACATTTGGGATATTGTAAGTACTCAAGTGAACAAAAAATATAACACTGGCCTAGTGGATATTTTACTGCAAAAATCTTACATATTGCACCTTTAATTATAAATTAAATATAGATTAATCCTTATTAAAGCTACAAAAGTGATTCAGTCAAGAGCAGCGAGTGATTTTCTCTTTGTCTTTTGTTGTTTTATTAACATTAATGATTCAGATAGCAGCAGGCTTATTAGGCTGCTGTCACTTTAAGATCTGAAGCACATGACGCGGATCTGATGATGTCCTCACAACTCTTTACAGTCATTTAAGGCTTTTTTTAACTTATTTAAGACTGTGCTTACAAGGATACTCGACAAAGCGGGCATTTTAGCATAATTGTGTGGTTTTTGTTCAAGCATGAAAGAGAACTCAATGCGGCTGGTGTGCCGTCTTATGGCGCTTGAATGGTTTAATAGCACTTGATCATATAATGGATGATGGAAAAAAACAGATGCTGCGTTTATTGCGTGTTAAACTGGAAAAATGAATTGCATGCGTTAATTTTGACAGCCCTAAATATAACAAAAACATAAATTAAAAGTAAAATTAATAAAACAAGTGTCATTAGTGCTGTGCTATGCATATACTATATTTACATCTCACAATATAGCAAAATATTTTATACCATCGCCACGATATATACCGTCATACCTTTCTTTATTATTCTATATTATTTTTCTGTATTGTTCCTAAACACAGAATAAGGGTCTGTGCCATTTCTAGTTTATGGTTAACTGTGGTGAAGAACAAACCTCTTCTGTTGCGTCTACTTTAGACAAAGCCATCTGAACCTCCTCCTCTGTCATATCCAGATCAAAATCCTTCTCCCAGTCTTCACTCACATCTGTACTCGAACCTACAAGTGCAGATACACACAGAGCAGACACAACATCAGCATTCAAGAAGATCTCTCAGGCTCACCAAGGCTGCATTTATTTGATCAAAAATACAGTAAAAACATAATATTGCAAAATGTTACTCATTTAAAATAACTGCTTTCTATTTGAATATAACGTCAAATGTAATTATTTACTTTCGATTTTCGCAATTGTGCATTCTCTGTGAATACGGAGCGGCAATGCTGAGCACACATTCTACAAGATGAGATATTTATCAGACGCTTAGGCTTATTTGTTCAACAAATCCTCCGCCATAGTCTCGTCAGTCATGTCATCACTTACTCTCGTCACGTGATCATTGAACTCTTATTCCTGCAGCTCGTGTTGGATGAGCTGGATGGGACTGAAGCGACCGTTATCCAAATAAGTTAAATGGTTTTTATTTCTATAAAAAGCAAAACGACAGTGGAGGCGTAATGTAAACGTAGCGGTGGCATATTCTATCCTAATTTCACCCTCACACTCCGTCATGGCCATATCGCGAGACAGCTTTTCACCTCGATGAGAATTCTCGACACATTTAAATCTCGCGAGATCTCGTGGCACTAAAAGAACCATTAATTGAATCGTTATATTACTCCACATCATTCCCACCCTGTTTCCTCTCTCTCACCTTTTTTGCCGTTATTAGAGGGTGTGGATTTGCCACTGTCAGAGTTGAGCTCAAACACCCGGAGGTCTTGAGCTACTTCCTCTCTGGCGGGCTCTTCACGCTGCTTGGGTCGCTCCTCCGGGAACGTCTCCTGTAGACTGGCCTCCGACAGCTTCTGAGAGACCTCGTCCGCCGCGGGCGACAGCTGCGTGACTCTGACGGTGACGTCCGCTTGATTCTCCATCTGGGTGGGAAAACTGATGCTGTCGCTGCTTACGGAGGGGGTGACGTCAGACGCTACGTTGCTGGAGGAAACCACCACTTGAGGGGGTGAGGAGCTTTCAGGGGTGGCCTCTATCGTCACCGCGGGGACACGAGCCTCTTCGACAGGTGGTGTGAAATCTAAGCGAGATGAAGACGTGGCCCCGAGAAACTCACCTACACAGAGAGAGAGAAAACAGATGATGATAAAGGAACATAAATGCTCTGTTCACAAAGTTTCAGAACAGACACAAAGGTTTAGAGAATTAATATGTTTCCCATAAAAATTCTGCTTATTTCGGTCAAACCTTCTTCGTCCTCTTCCTCCCAACCAAGACTCTCAGAATGATCCGTCTGCTCTGCTCTCTGCTTCAGCGCTACCCTCCTGGCCTCTTCCTACAAACACACACACATTTGATGATATATACAATGTTTTTGTGCAATTATTGTGTCATTTCATGAATGTAGTCATGTGCAACCCCTAAAGCAGCAACTATATTCTCATTTCAGAACATCACACCATTGACAATAATCACAATTAAAACAAAGCATTTTAATTAACATTTTTCCATTTTTCCAGACCCTGGAATGTTTTATTGACCAATTAGCTTCTTTTTTGTTTTTTTGTGGAATGTCATAATGGCGAGTAAATGATGACAGACTTTTATTTATATGTGAACTGTCCCTTTAACCCTCATGTTTGGGTCATTTTGACAACAATTTTTTGATACTTTTTGTAATTTTTTGTGGGTTTTTCCCCACATTGTAACACTCAAAAATGGCTGGCCTACAAAAAATTGCTTATAAATATCTCGTTATGCTACATTATCACCAAATATTGGATTCAATCTTTTTGTCAACTTGTTTTCTTTCAGTTAAGACAGATTTTATATTTCTTTTTGGAACTGATTGATCGTAGGCCTCATTTATCTGAGCACATGTACCTCAGGTTTTGAGTGAAAAAAGCGTTATTTGTGGATAACTTTGTCAATTTTACATAAAACTGTATGTTCTGTACACTACTGTGCTTTAAATGTTTAACCAGGAAATTTGTTTTGAAATGCTTTTATTTTGTACAAAATGGCACAAAGTCACACTTGTGGTGTTCACTGTCAAAATGACTGGCCTACAAAAAAATAACTTATAAATCTCTTCCTATACTATTATATGTGTGTTTGACAATGGGCTGAGAACCACTTCTCTACACACACACACTGCAAACCTATTGTAAATACATACTCTGACCAGCAGATGCCGCTACCAGGTTAATCTTTAATTAACTGGATGTGTCTTTGATAGCACACCTAAAGCAAATATGAAACTGTTGTGCTGGAAAGTGTCCTGTGACTCGTACTGATGTCATTATGTTGTGTGTTTGAGATGTGTGTGTTCAGATAAGCACATAATCCTGATTTCTCAGGCACAGATCTGCTGTACCTGCTCCAACTGGAACACTTTATAGAAGTACCGCTGCCAGAACTCTGAATGAGCCACTGCTGCCGGCACCTGAGAGGAATAAAGTAAATATGTGGAACAATGTGCCCGGACAACATCACATGGTCAATCAGAAAGTAAATATAAAGAGGATGAAGCATCATACCATTTTAGTATAGAGAGCTCTTATGGCAGGACTGTTGACGAGCAGTTCAGAGATCTCTGGCTTCCGCTCTTCTAAAATGAAACTGGAGAGCCAGGCGTCAAACTGCTGTGGAGGACCTGGAAGGACAAACATACATGGAAATATTCGAATTTTGAAATAAAATGGACAGAATTTGAAAGCTGAGACGATAGATGGGAGGCGCTACAAAGCTTAGTTCATTAACTGAAAACAGCACAGACTGAAAGATCGATTCTTGGGATTTAAGAATCAATATCGGTTCTTTAAAATCGAGAAATTGATATTTTTAACCCAGCCATAGACATCAAACTCTCAACAACACACATCCATCCCTGCTTGAGAATGAGTTAGACACACACCGTCAGGCTCGTTGCAGTACGTCGCCGGATCTGCTTGAAGACTGTAGAGTCGAGCCTGAGAGGAAAACCAGCACACGTGACTCAAAAACTGACATCAACAAGTTCATGAAAACATCATTCCATTGAGCAACTGATTCAACGAATGACATGCATATATTTCTCATGGCCATGATGGGGATGTATATATATATAAATATATAAAGAGTGAATGTGGCTGACCTTGCTGCTGTCATACACCTCTGTCGTGCCTGAAGGAGTGGCCATCAGCGTGATGACATCACAGTCGATGGTCATGTCTGGGGGAGGGGCCAAAGTGTCTGTGATCACACCCAGTATATTTGAAATGCCCTTCTTCACCTTTTCAGTGGCCTCTGATGAACCTTCAACCTAAAATAAGAAAAAGAAAATAAAGCTTATAACCCATGATTTGTGGCTAGAGTTAACATCTACATAAACTAAACTAAAGAGATGTTATGTCTATTCTCAGCACTGAAGACTAAACAAACTCTATACAGAACCATGCACAAGGTAAGAATTAACATTGTTTTGGTGTGCTGTAATGTAAAACTGTTTCCTTACGGCCAGTTTGCTCTTAACAGCGTTCGCTGTCGCAACAATGGAGCATGCTGTGTCATGTTGAACCACGCTGGAGAACTCGGTCAGGTCCCGTTTGATAAACTCATACGCCTCAACTGACTGTCGAGAAAACACAACACACACATATTATATATATATATACAGGGTTTGACATTAAGCCTTGTCATGTGCTTGTAATGTTCATTCACTTGTCTGAGTAAAAAAAGTTTCTTGTCTGGAAAAAAATAGGATTTTTTTCTGTAAATCTAATTTATTCTGAAGCAATATTCTCATCTTCTACTCAATCTACATATTTGCTTTTTTTTTTACCTTTATAAAAGGCTTTTTTCCTAATATTATTAAATGAATGTTTCATCATTCATTTTAAATTCTTAAATTTGATCAATAAATTAAATTAGAATAATAAAACACTATAAGGCTGTTACCAATCAAATTAAATCATTTACACTGAAAAATTACAACTGAATTAAATAATGTTATGATATCAGGGTGAAAAAATGATAAACATTTCCGGGGTCCAGAAATTTGGTTCCATGTTAAAAATCTGGGATTTATTTTATATTATAAATTAAATTTAAAACAAAGATAGGTTATGATGTAAATATAAATAATGTTTCTACACTAATAAAAGCAAATAAGTTTAAATTTATGTTGATTTTCAGCTACTTCATTTTTTGTTCTGCTGATAAAATAAAACATTTTATTAAATTAGAAAATAATGCAAAACAGAAGCATTCTCACTGGTGGTTTCAAAACGTTTTCCACTGATCGTGGCCAGAGATCAGTTAGTTGAGAGATACCAACAACATTTCAGCATTATCCATATAATAAATTGAGGTGGGATAAATGGACTGAAATTGTGAACAAAAAGCACAGCATAGACTATATTTCCTCAGGACTTTGGTGTCATTTAATGTAAGTGTCTCAATACTAGAAGTGTTTTATAATTCACTAACTGAAAGTGTTTTGACCTTTTGCTGGTTTCGAAATGTCACAGTGGAACAAAAGAGTTCACTTAAGCATTGAGAGTAAATTACTTGGTATCCCTCTTAACAAATCGACCAAACCAGACGTCTTAGAAAAGCAGTGAAATTAATATCAGATTAAGAACCCTCTGTTTTAAAGAGTTTGAGCTATTACTTTCAGGTCGGAGATTTAAGATGCCAGTGTTTTTGAAAAATAGGGAGAAAAAATCCTTCTTTTTAAATGAAAGATAGTGTTTTTTGCGCAGAGGGGGGATTTAATTGATTTTTACATTTGTTTATGTGTGAACACAAGTCACTACTAAAGTCACACTGGATCTGATCTGGATTTATCTCACCTTGTCTTTGACAGACTGGAAGCTCTGTGTCAACCAGCCTCCCCACCATCCTCCTTCCCTGAAATCATCATTAATAATCATTAATAAGACATGATATGTTTGGGTAAATCCTGTCAGGCAGTATCATTAGAACTCTAACATTCTTATTTCTGTATATGAAATGCTCTAGTCAAGCTCAGGCACTTAAACTTTATTATTAATGAAACCAGATTATTTCCACAATAACACGAAGGATGAGAGTAACTGGCAAACAAAGTACTGAAATTATTTACAATTCACCATAACGTTAATTGTAACCCTGAGATAAAAGAAAACTAACCAATGTAATTATAATTCTTCAAAAAACGTACTTGATCTAAAACATATTCGAGGTTCTGTAAGAATAATCGATGTGTAAATAATCTAATCATTCTCGAACAATCTGCGACATGCGTCTGATCACGCTGTTTTATCACTTTACTGTAATATATGTTTCTTTATGTTTATATGGGATGAATTTACAGGAATACTACAATAATAACGGCGACTGTAAGGTGTATTTTTCGCTCATGACTCTGTGATATTTTTGTAAACAAACCCGTCTGACTTCCTCCTCCACATCCGCCAATAACACTCGCCATTTACAAAGATCACACGCATCTCTTTAACGCGGATACACACTCTTTAGAGTGGAATTACTGATGCAAAACGCGAACATGTTATTTATATCGTGCATTAAAATATAAAAGTGTACATTTGTCTGCTGCAAACTCACCCGTCTGCCATCTTCAGCGCATGACGACATCAGTGTTTCCTGAACTCTGACCTCACCACAGCGTCAAAATAATATTCATAAACACCGCATTAAACATAGTGAGGATTATTTACTAATCATTTTAAGAGTGATATAAACCGGCATATTGCGTCAAAAAGTGAAATGTGTTTGAATATAGTTTGTTAAAATATTTTTAAATAACACTGCGGAGTAAGGCAACCGCAAAGGATCAAGATTTGTGATGAAACGCGAAAACGCCTGTCATTACACTGAAGGCCTGCAGGGGCCGTCAAGAGCAGCAATCACACACTACAAAAGACTAATATGTTTTTAAATAAATAAATAAAATCGATGTATTTAGCACTATTTTAAAAATGTATACAATATTATATCTGACTTTTATAGTGAAGACAGTTATATATATATATATACAATTAGCTCTTAGCTCCTAAACTCACACACAATCATAAGTGGTGTGAAGTCTCATGGGACAGAGTTTGTCTCGTCACTCTGTTCCACATAATCAAGAAATGAATTTGCTCATAATGGAATTGACACGAGGAGTTTATCACCTCATTAGAATTCAGAACAGCCCATATGGATTGAGCGCTGATGGGAGTGTTTAACTACACCTGAGGCCCCGGAGCCGTCCCAGCTGTGTTCTGCCTGTCACGAGCTCTGAGCGAGTGACAGGAAGTGAGGTTTAACAGGATGTCACGGGGTCAGCCCTGCCTCTCTCTTAATTGAAGCGTCCCTGAGCAATATGTGCGTGTGTTCCACAATATGTGCCCCAAATGCTCCACAATCCCACTAATTGGGACCTTTGGTTCCCTGATTAACTCTGTCAGTCTAAATCTTGGGGCCACAGAAGGTGTTCTCACGTATTGATCAGATGGAACCGCTACTGTGTGTCACATTCAGAACAGATGCAGAAGATTCACTAAATAAATCACAAAATAGGTTGGAAATTAAAAATCAGACACAATTACTAGTTACTAATAATTACCAAGCAATTTAATAAATGTTTATTGTTTAATTATTATTCATTCAACTTATTAATAAATGTTAATTTATTAAACTTATTTATATACATACTTTGGGTTCATTTCAAGCAACAATACAGTAATTTTTATAGAATAGTTGAGTTAAATAAAACTACCCTGCAGGTTGGACAAACATTTAACCCAATCTCTGGGTTAAAACAACTCATTTGCAGGGTTAAAACAACCCAATCGCTGGGTTAAAACAGCCCATTCGCAGGGTTAAAACAACCCAATCGCTGGGTTAAAACAGCCCATTCGCAGGGTTAAAACAACCCAATCGCTGGGTTAAAACAGCCCATTCGCAGGGTTAAAACAACCCAATCGCTGGGTTAAAACAACCCAATCACTGGGTTAAAACAGCCCATTCGCAGGGTTAAAACAACCCAATCGCTGGGTTAAAACAGCCCATTCGCAGGGTTAAAACAACCCAATCACTGGGTTAAAACAGCCCATTCGCAGGGTTAAAACAACCCAATCGCTGGGTTAAAACAACCCAATCGCTGGGTTAAAACAACCCAATCGCTGGGTTAAAACAGCCCATTCGCAGGGTTAAAACAACCCAATCGCTGGGTTAAAACAGCCCATTCGCAGGGTTAAAACAACCCAATCACTGGGTTAAAACAGCCCATTCGCAGGGTTAAAACAACCCAATCGCTGGGTTAAAACAGCCCATTCGCAGGGTTAAAACAACCCAATCGCTGGGTTAAAACAACCCATTCGCAGGGTTAAAACAACCCAGTCGCTGGGTTAAAACAACTCGTTCACTGGGTTAAAACAACTCATTTGCAGGGTTAAAATAACCCAATCGCTGGGTTAAAACAACTCATTCGCAAGGTTAAAACAACCTAATCGCAGGGTTAAAACAACCCAATCGCTGGGTTAAAACAACTAATTTGCAGGGTTAAATCGACCCAATCGCTGGGTTAAAACAACGTAATCGCTGGTTGGTGTTTTTTTAACCCAGCATTTTTTAGAGTGTATATATGTATTAGAAATATGTTCATATGTTCATATCTGCACCTTTCCCTAACAAGCGTTCACATACAGATACATCCCCTGCTGTTCTCTCTCTGTGGACCATCACCATCTGTCCCCAATCAGGAAACACCAGCTTTGCACAAGTCAATGTGTCTAATTATCCCCGTGCAGCAGGCCGGGCCACAGCTCCCAATAATCCCCACAATGTGTTCAGCTTCCCATACCCACCTGTGCCTGGGACCTGGAGGGGGGGCCCCGACTCAGGGGGGCCGCAGGGACACGGGGACCCGCTGAGGGAGCTTCTTCTCTGGGCAGGACGGCAGCTGCCTCCCCCCGCTGGGACGTTCACCAGCTGACTGTGAGCAGGCCCCTGACAGGAGCTCTTTAGCGCTGTCAATGGGCCCATAAATAAGGAGCTAAGCGCCTTTGTGTTGCTGTTGGAGTGTCAGGGCCCTCTGCAGGCCGACCGGGCCGGTGACCGCTTCGAGAAAAAAACACAAAAGGAGGGGGCTGTGTTACGGGCCGCCCCCCGCGCCCTCTCTTTGTGCTCGGAGCGAGTGCTATTGTCTTCCTCTATTTAGGGTGAGAGAGAGAGGGAGGAGAGCAGAGGAGGAGAGGAGACACATCTCTTCATCTCTCCTCTGATCTTTCAGTCGTCGGCCCGGGATTCCTGTGAGGAGAAATGTGTATTTTTCACGCTTGATTTAGCTCTTGAGAAATACAGTCTCAAACTGTGTGCATGTGTGTAGAAAGGGATTTTGCACAAATTAAGATTTCAAGTTC
This sequence comes from Ctenopharyngodon idella, assembly GCF_019924925.1. Taxonomy (NCBI): domain Eukaryota; kingdom Metazoa; phylum Chordata; class Actinopteri; order Cypriniformes; family Xenocyprididae; genus Ctenopharyngodon; species Ctenopharyngodon idella. The sequence continues at coordinate 28,847,562 of NC_067232.1, forward strand.
AAAAGCACATCGGATTGCAGGAGTTTGCATGTTGTCCACTGATATATGCTTCAGTGTCAGTAATATAATATCTGAAAACTGTTGTGCCATGGTGCGTTAGAGCAAACAAGACACTCAATGCTGTGTGATTTTACTGTAGGCAGCAAAGAGCCTAAAATCCACTCCTTTAGTGACGGATTGCTTTGATTAGGATAAAAAAATTAAAAAAAGTTAACATTTTGTATAAATGATATAATTGATATAATCAAAGGACATCTCTTTAAAGTAACACTCCGGGTTCGACAAAAGTTCTTGTCGATCAGCACCATCTGTATTAAAATGAAAGTCTGTAAAGCACGGCATTGCACAATAATGAACATAAAAATGTTTCAAAAGTAACTTAAGACTTCATGCATTTAAATATTACTGCACATGTTAATGAAATATTTTGGCTTTAAAGCTCGCTCTAAAGTCTAAAATATGATCATGGGTCAGACGTAACAACCCAGCGTTTGGGTAGTTTTTGTGTTACCCTGATCCTGGGTCAGACATAACAACCCGGCGTTAGGGTAGTTTTTGTGTTACCCTGATCAAGGGTCAGACGTAACAACCCGGCGTTAGGTTAGTTTTTGTGTTACCCTGATCCTGGGTCAGACGTAACAACCCAGCGTTAGCGTAGTTTTTGTGTTACCCTGATCCTGGGTCAGACGTAACAACCCGGCGTTAGGGTAGTTTTTGTGTTACTCTGATCCTGGGTCAGACGTTACAACCCGGCGTTAGGGTAGTTTTTGTGTTACTCTGATCCTGGGTCAGACGTTACAACCCGGCGTTAGGGTAGTTTTTGTGTTACCCTGATCCTGGGTCAGACGTAACAACCCGGCGTTAGGGTAGTTTTTGTGTTACTCTGATCCTGGGTCAGACGTTACAACCCGGCGTTAGGGTAGTTTTTGTGTTACCCTGATCCTGGGTCAGACGTAACAACCCAGCGTTAGCGTAGTTTTTGTGTTACCCTGATCCTGGGTCAGACGTAACAACCCAGCGTTTGGGTAGTTTCTGTGTTACACAGATCCTGCATTAGGCTGCATTAATTTGATTAAAATACAGTAAAATTATTAAAATGGTAATATTGTGAAATATTATCACAATTTAAAACTACACTGAAAAGTTTGTAAACAAACGTTGATGTTGGCTTGAGAAAGCCTAGCCAGAATCTTTGAAGTAGTTTTAACGGCTTTAAGTTTGAAATAGTTTTACATTTTAGTTCAGTAGTTTTAAAGGCTAGAATTTTAGAAAGATAGACTACTCCTATCTTCAGTGTCACATGATCCTTCAGAAATCATTCTAATATGATGATTTGCTGCTCAAGAAACATTTATGATTATTATCAATGTTGGAAACATTAATGCTTAATATTTTTGTGGAAACCGTGATGCATTTTTTAGTCACTTTTGATCAATTTAATGGATCCTTGCTGAATAAAAGTATTAATTTCTTTATATATATACATATAAAATCTTACTGACCCCAAACTTTTCACCAAATAAAAAAAATCAAGTCAACTATTTCAATTGGATCAATTGTAAATTAAGCAGTGGAATTCAGTACCCACATTATTAATATCAAAGGCATTTTGTCACTTTAAGTGTCCTGATTCATTTCTGATGCCGTCGTGCTCATTATTTCACACCTTCACCTCCAGCTATTGGTCATATCAGAAAGTCTGACGAGTCAAACGTCTATGATCTGTCCCGCTAACAAACGATGGTGTGCACAGCTGTCAGAGCCTCTCATGAAAACGACTCCCAGTGAGGACGGGCTGAATATGATCACAGCTTTATTGGACAGTGACAAATCTTCCTGCACTAACATGAAAAGAAGCGCTGGCCGTCCCCTGCGTGTGCTGCACAATGCTGACGCGCCAACCTGGCGACAGCTTGCGTCTCTCTCTCTCTGATTGATGGCTGAGAGTAGGCCCCGGGCTCCGAGCGGTCTGGCTGTCGTTCTTTTTCATACATTAACTAGTCTCGGTACAGATGGTTCAGTCCGAAGGCAGCGGTCTGAAATGATGCCTGTGTTTGTTAGCATATGCTAAAAACATAAACATGGTGCAGGCAATATTGCGGTAATGGTGCTGGATGAAAGCATATGGACTAATTTTATATTCATATATATCACAAAACACACTGACACACATAAACAGTGACACATGATCTCAGAACAGATGAGCAGCTGCCGTTTGTTATTTTACAGGATTTTAGTACCTCATTAGTCTGTTTATATTAGCTTTAGTTACATTAATATGGGAGGAATGATACTTTTCATTTATATTTAGTAATTGTTCTTGAATTATTTAATAATTTCCTACAATTCCTTCAATTAAAAACGTTGTTTAATCTTATTTGGTCAGGCAAGACAATTATTTAACTATTTTAGTTATTTAATTAAGTCTGTTTATTATAATTTGCAATTACAGCCTGGATTTATTAGCATATTTTTAAAAAATAAAATTTTGAAATTGTTTAACTTTGGGACAAATTTGATCTTCATTGAACTTCAACATAATAAATAAATAAATAAATAAAATTATGACTAGGGCTAAAAATCTCTAAGTTATTTTTTAAAGTAGAGAAAATATTAGCATTAGATTTATCCATCTATATATGATACATATATATATATATATATATACTACTCCAGTCTTCAGTGTCACATGATCCTTCAGAAATCATTCTAATATGATGATTTGCTGCTCAAGAAACATTTATGATTATTATCAATGTTGGAAACATTAATGCTTAATATTTTTGTGGAAACCGTGATGCATTTTTTAGTCACTTTTGATCAATTTAATGGATCCTTGCTGAATAAAAGTATTAATTTCTTTATATATATATATATATATGAGATGTTGGGAGATAAAATATTATAGAAATCAATATTTTATAATCTTCTATTTTTAAAAAATACAATTTGCTATGATTGTGTTGACTTTCAATCAATAAGATCTGTAAATGTTGCTTAATCTAATCAGATTTGAGCTTGAATGCACATAAAAACATCTCTTATAGGTGAACTTCTCTAAAAAAAATAATAATAATTTGATTGACCAAATGAAGACAGAAGAAATCAGGAGAGATATTTTCATTATAATAATAGATGTTTAATTTAAGAAACAAAACTATACGTTTTCAATCTCCATTTTGCTACAAAGAACATCCAAGCCTATACAGTGTTCATACAGTGAGTATTAAAAAACGCATTCAGACAGCTATGACATTACAAAACATTCTTCAGTACAAAAATAGCAGCAGCTTGTTAGAAAAAACAAATTCTGTACAGGACATTTACAATGTATACAACACAACTAGAAACACATCCAGATGTTTTCAGCTCTTTTTGAGTCTGTAATTCAACTTTGGCCTACTCCAGCCTGGAGCCTGGGCCTCGCCTGAATCACTTCCCCATGGAGAGGCTGTGCAGGCTGGCTGTGGAAGCAGGGAGAGGCTGGCAGAGGGAGCAGGGGCAAGGCATGCCGGGGAAATGCCTGTATCCGCTGGAGAGATGCAGAGGGTCTTTCAGCAGGGTGGGAAGGTGCGGAGCAGGGAAGCCCAGATACCCGGCCGAGGGTGGAGAGTGAGGGGCTTGAGCCACGGTGGGGGTCGAAGCCGAGGTGCTGCCCACCAGAGAGTGCAGCGATGGGGCAAGCGAGAGCAGCTGCAACTGGGGGGCCGGAGCAGCCGAAGTCGGCGGTAAAACCCGTCTAGCTGAGTGACTCTGAGCGCTTGCTCCGTACACATCACCTACCAGCTTCTTCATCTCCTCCAGAGAGCTGGACAGCATGAGGATGTAGTTTCTGGCGAGGAGCAGGGTGGAGATTTTGGAGAGCTTGCGTACAGACGGGCCCTGCGCGTAGGGCATCACCTCCCGGAGCCCGTCCATAGCCTGGTTGAGGTCGTGCATGCGTTTGCGCTCGCGGCTGTTCACTTTGAGTCGTAGATCTTGCAGGTCGTCTTTGGGGCGATCCGCCCGTGCGCGGCTCTTGGCGCTGGAGTCGGAGCTCTGCGGCCGTCCAGAAACTTTCTCAGACCTGGGCTGCCCCGTTTCTCCGTAAGCTTGGAACATCTTGTTGGAGAAGAAGCTGGAGTCCACAGCCAGGTCAGGTGAAGAAGACCGACTGCATGTGGAACTTGCATCAGAATCCATCTTGAAATCACTTCCTCGAACTTCTTAAGAACAATCCACTTGCTAAATCGCGGCGTGTCCCGGTGCTGCCGTTCTCTGAGGATTCAGTTCGTCGGTCTGCAGGAGGAGTGTGTGTGTGTGTGTGTGTGTGTGAACACTGAGAGGGCTGCATTTATACTCCTCAGCATCACAAAGACACAATGAGACGCATAATGTGACATTAGGCCCAGAGCCAATGACAGAGGGGCACACTTTCACCCCCACACACCCAATGGCTTTGAATACACCCCGCCTCCACAAAACACACACACACACACACTAAACCACAACGGCAAAAACACTGCAATCTAAATTAAGTGACATTAACAGAAATGTAAGTTGTTGCTGTGTATTTATTCATCATGGGAATATTTGTTATATTGTATGGAAGCTTAAAAATAAAAAAGGTAATTGCGAATTTTCATCTCGCAATTCTGACTTTTTTTCTCAGAATTGAGTAAAATAAAGCTGCAAAGTCTGAGAAATAAAATCAGAAGTGTGAGATAAAAAGTCTCAATTATCCAGGGCCGTAACCAGCATAGACATTGAGGGGGACAAGTCACCAATAACTAGAAATGGCCAAATTGTTACATTTTTACATTTAAAAGTTACATTTTTCAGCTGGTCTGCCTCTAACAACGCTCGTCACTGTCAGAATGAGTGAGCTGGCCAATCAAATCAAAGAAGGCGGGGCTTACAGTTCACAGAAGACGAGTGCGAATTCCCTTTCATTTTAGCAGTGAAAGAGTACATGCCGAGTAGCTAAACATTTAATATTTGATGACTGTTTTATGATTGAAATATTCAGCGACTGACAGTAAAATCCAGAGATGCAAAATACTCAACGTTTTTTTAATTGAAAACATGCTATTATTTGATTAGTATGATATGATTAATGTAATTCATAACTGAATGTGACGACATATGTTTGAATGTTTGACACAAATAAAAGTGAATATATATATTTTTTTAAATGGTCCCCCACCCCAGTGTTCAAGACATGTTATTAACTTAATTATCTTTTTTTTTTTTTATTCTGTGGCAGAAAAGAGCTTCCATAATATTGCCTTTAACTCTTTCCCCACCATTGATGGAATTTTCCGGCAATCCATGATTTCACTGTTATACGGTAGGGGGCGCTATTATACATCTTCTGAAAGAATACAGAATCTCTGGATCAAAACACAAAAACACAGGAGCAGAAACAAGCAACAGAAGCATTGCTAAAAATATATATGTAAAATATATATATATATTTTTTTTTTTTAAGCAGAGGCTTTTGATATATATTGATATATTACATGTTTAGATATTCATTCAGCAAAATATTCTGGGGCCATGAAAGTTTTGTGAAAATGATCAAAAATTCTGATCAGCGCGGCTGGCAACTTTAAAAATGCTGGCAGGGAAAGAGTTAAATTATGACTTTAGAATAAATTGTTTATATTTTTCTTTAAAAACAGTTTTTTTTATATACAGTGTTCAGTGTAAATGAGCACACCCCCTTTGAAAAGTAACATTTTAATCAATATCTCAATGAACACAAAAACAATTTCCAAAATGTTGACAAGACTAAGTTTTATATAACATCAGTTTAACTTATAACATGAAAGTAAGGTTAATAATATAACTCAGATTACACATTTTTCAGTTTTACTCAAATTAGGATGATGCAAAAATGACTGAAAGTCTCTGGAGCAAAGCCAAATTTTAGGCTACAAATGTCTAATTTAACAAGAATTCAAGCACAGGTGAGTCTAATTCTTCATTACACAGGTGTCCAGCAGACAGTTGACTATAAAAGGGTGTTAAAACCCCTTCCCATTTCATGCTGTCAGCAATGGCACCTCATGGAAGAGAAATGACACAAGACCTGAGAAAGAAAATCATTTCTTTACACCAGAAAGGTGAAGGCTACAAGAAGATCAGCAAAGCTTTACTTATCAGTCAGAATACTGTAGCAAAAGTGTACAAAAATGTAAAACAGATGGAACTGCAACCATCTCACAGAGACGTCCAGGTCGTCCACGGAAGTTAACACCTCGACAGGAGCGTCTTCTGATGAGAAGGGTAGAAGAAAATCGGCATGCAAGTTATCTAAAGAAGTAGAAAGCCAAACTGGGGTGACTATTTCCCGTGACACAATACGGCGTACACTGCAGAGGAACGGCATGCATGGGTGCCGTCCACGAAAGAAGCCTCTCCTAAAGCCCGCCTAGAGTTTGCCAGGACCCATGCTGACAAAGATGAAGACTGCTGGGACTCTATACTCTGGAGTGATGAGACCAAGATGAATGTTTTTGGAACTGATGGCTTCAAAACTGTATGGCGTCACAAAGAAAAATGCATGGTGCCTGCAGTGACACATGGTGGTGTCAGTGTCCTTATGTGGGGCTGCATGAGTGCTGCTGGTGTCAGGAGCTGTGTTTCATTGATGGCATCATGAATTCACAGATGTACTGCTCTGTACTGAAAGAGAAGATGCTACCATCACTCCGTGCCCTTGCTCGTCGTACACTTTTCCAACATGACAATGATCCTAAACACATTTCTGAAGAAGAACAGGGTGAAAGTGATTCAGTGGCTCCTGATCTGAACCCGATCGAACACCTATGGGGAATTCTGAAGAGACGAGTTGAGCATCACTCTCCATCCAGCATCCAGTCTCTAAAAGAGCTCATTCTCGAAGAATGGAAAAAGATAGATGTTGCAAAATGTCACAAACTTGTTCATTCCATGCCTAGAAGACTGTCATTAAAAATCATGGAGGCCATACAAAGTACTAGAGGTAGTAGTTTTTGTGTTTTGCATCACCCTAATTTGAGTAAAACTGAAAAATGTGTAATCTAAGTTATATTATTAACCTTACTTTCATGTTATAAGTTAAACAGATGTTATATTAAACTTAGTCAACATTTTGGAAAATGTTTTTGTGTTCATTGAGATATTGTTTAAAATGTTACTTTTCAAAGGAGGTGTACTCATTTGTATATTTACAATATAATTTAAGATGAATTGCTAGTTGTATTCCTCATTTGTAAATCACTTTGGATAAAAGTGTCTGCTAAATTTTTTTGCAGTTAATGAAGATCATTGAGAATAATGGGGATTACATGAAACTCAAAAGTAAAATGTCCAGACACATTACAGTAATGACATTATACCAAAAAATAATACTAAAAAAATGTTTGTAAATAAAAATAAAATTTGAAGATCTGAAAAAAAAAAAAGCAGTTGTTGATATCGGGGGTGACCTGTTCATGTTGTTGGCAGGTTTTCTGAGATTCTCTCTCTCTGTGAAGTGTGTAAAACAGGATGTTTTAAAGGCATGAAGCTCTAAAGACAGGCTGAATTCCATTAGACTCTATAGAGTGTGAAAAGAGCCTGTGGAGAGAGAGAGAGTTATTACAGTGACACCGCTCTGCTTTAAGAGGAGTCATTAACATCTCCATCACACACACACACACACACACACACACAGCGTATCTACACAAAACTACGTCACTCAGGAGCCTGATGTGATGAACAGACGCTGCAGTCTATTTGTTGTCACTGTTCTAAAATAACCTGCACAACTTCAATCTATATATCAATAGATTTATTTAGAATTGACATTTATTTTCAACAATAAAGCAGCAATAAAAATGTCAACTATAAATATAGGCCAACTTATGCCAATGAAATGTACCAATATTTTACCCAATATTAATATAATACTTTTATTCATCAAGGATGAATTAAATCGATCAAAAGTGACACTAATGACATTTATAATGTTACAAAAGATTTCCATTTCAAATAAATTCTGTTCTTTTGAACTTTCTATTCATCAAAGAATCCTGAAAAATAAAATGTATCACAGTTTCCACAAAACTATGAAGCTGGTTTAAACACTGATAATAATCATAAATGTTTCTTGATCATCAAATCATCATATCAGAATGATTTCTGAAGGATCATGTGACACTGAAGACTGGAGTAATGATGAGCTTTGATCACAGGAATAAATTACACTTTACTATATATTCACATAGAAAACAGCTGATTTACATTGTAATAATATTTCACAGTTTTTACTGTATTTTTGATCTAATAAATGCCATCTTGGTGAGCAGGAGAGACTTCCTACTGAGAAAATCCTACTGACCCCAAACGCTTGAATGGAAGTTTGAACAATTCAGTCATAATTTACTCACCCAAACACCAAAGAAGGACCATAAAACACCATAAAAATATCATAAAATTGGCCATTATGTGTTGTGCACTTCATCATATTATACAAACCAAAATTTAAATCTGATAATCTTGTCATGGTTTATGCAACAAAGCAGTCATATGGACAACTTTTGAGTCGTATGCTGCCAATTAAAGATTTTCCTGAGAATATGAATCTTTCAGCTCAAAACATTCATCAGTGGGTGATGTGTTCAAATGTCCATCTGTGTGTGTGTGTGTGTGTGTGTGTGTGTGTGTGTGTGTGTGTGTGTGTGTGCTCATGAATGCATGAGAGTGTGTAAGAGCTTCATTCTCATTCATGTGTTTACTCTATCCACAGGCCACACAGCGAGAAGATACGAGAGAGAAAGAGCTCGTGAATGGATAAAAGAGTGTCTCTTCACTCCTCTGCCTCTTTTATGCTTAATCTGTGTGTCTTTAACTTGGAATTAAAGTGTTTGACTTTCCTAAGCTGCTGTTAAAGACCCGTGTGTGTGTGTGTGTGAGAGATGGTGTGTGTGAATTGTGAGTGTTCAGGTGAGCAGAAAATGAGAGTATTATCACAGCCGTGTGTGTGTGTCTCAACAGATCAGTGAGGATTAGAGCTGAGATCACACACACACACACACACACACACACACACACTTGTTTCAGAGATCTTAAGCTGCTGAGATCAGCCTCAGTGCTACGTAGAGACGTTGGTAATGCGTTCAGTCTCATCTAATCACCAGTACAGATACTGTTACTGTCACAAAGAAGATGAGAAACACTTTAAGATTTGAGTTCAATTTAATGGTCATTTTTGCTAATTTGAAGGCTTTATGATTTTTTATTATTATTAAGAAAACTTTTTAAAAAAGTTATAAATGTATGCTGATTTGCAAATAGTTTCAGGTTCAGTTGTGTGCTGATTAAAAAATAAAAAATAATTAATTGTTATTAACAAATATTTACACTTTTTTAATGAAAAATGTCTACCTTAAATTGAAAATCAGAACTTCACATAATAATCATAATAATGTGACTTGAAGTTTTCAGAATTATTAACAGATTTAAATAAATAAAAACAATCTCAAGTCATTTAAAAGTTTTAACAAATTTTGTAAAGTCTCTACCAAAACTCTTTTGAAAAATTATTAACACCACAGATTTAATGTTCATATTTACAAAACTAAACTAAACTAAACTAATAAAATACATTAAAAATAGTACATTAAAAAATAAATGTTAACAAATATTTACACTTTTTTTCATGAAAAAAGTATACCTTAAATTGAAAATGAAAACTTCACAGAAATCATAATAATTTGACTTTAAGTTTTCAGAATTTCCAAAAATGCCACTGATTTAATCTTCATATATTAGTGCTGTTAAACTGATTAATCGTGATTAATTGCATCTAATATAAAAGTCTGTAAATATATGTGTGTGTGTGTGTGTGTGTGTGTGTGTGTATATATATATCTATACACACACACATATTATATATTTACAAACTTTTATATTAGATGCGATTAATCAATTTGACAGCACTAATATATATATATATATATATGTTTTTTTAATTGATAAATAATATTTAACAATAAATGTATTTATTTATTATTTGGTTGACATTACTTTTTGGTTGACATCATTTACCCATTTATACTTGCGTGCATATGAATAACAATTTAGCAATATATAATGTGAATCCTGTATGATATAATACAAACTATTTTTTATAAAAGTTTTACAAAACAGAGTGTGTGTGTGTGTGTGTGTGTGTGTGTGTGTGTGTGTGTGTGTGTGTGTGTGTGAGTTAGTGATTTATTAACTTCACCCTGTTGAAACAATGACATTAACTAAACTACATCATGACAGCCCAGTGTGAACGGCCCCGAGCCGTTTATGAGCGTCACTAACAGCCCAATAACTTTCCCTGACAGAGAGAGAGGGGGTAAAGTGTGCCAGCAGGCGTCTGTTAGAAAAGCTTCACTTCATTCTGCTGCTGCAACATCATAAATTACAGACAACTAGAACAGAGAAAGAGAGAAAAGAAGAGGAGAGGAGGAGAGGGAATGATTGCCAGAGGCAGAAAACAAGAGAGGGGGTGAAGAAGAGAAAGTAGACGCTGGTGAGATCAGAAGAAACACAAGAATCGCTGCTGAAAACTGAACAATCACAGATGAGATTCTCTTTCAAACCTCATCTGTTTCTGTTGAACATTGAGATGAAATAGAGAGGAAATGACTTTTGCCAAAGTCTGTTAATTGTTATATAATAATTCTGTGTTCTGACATCTCATGTGATCATCTCAATAAATGTGTCTGATTTTTAATTTCCAACATATTTTGGGTTCATTTTAAGTCAGATATATAGTCATTTTTAAACAATAGTTGAGTTAAATAAAACTACCCAACAGGTTGATCAAACATTTAACCCAACCGCTGGGTTAAAACAACCCAATCACTGGGTTTGTCCATTTTTAACCCAACTTGTGTTGTTTTTAACCCAGCATTGTTTTAGAGTTATATAGTTTACTATATATCAACTATTGACTCATTTGTGTCTGTTTTATTTCTATTTTACAGTCTTATTATGGTTTTACAGTCTTCTTTTTTGTAAAATTGTATTGGCAAATATACTACTGTTCAAAAGTTTGGAGTCAGTAACGTTTTATTTTTGATAAAATTTAATACTTTTATTCAGCAAGGATGCATTAAATTGATCAAATGTGACAGTAAAGACTTTTATAATGTTATATGACATTTATATTACCTATATTAAATAAAAGCTGTTTTTTTATTTTCTATTCACCAAAAGAAAAAACTGTATCTTAGTTTCCAGCAAATCATCATATCAGAATGATTTCTGAAGGATCATGTGACGCTGAAGACTGGAGTAATGATGCTGAAAATTCAGCTTTGATCACAGGAATAAATGACATTTTAAAATATACTGAGATAGAAAACATTTATTTTAAATTGTAATAATATTTCACAATATTACTGTTTTTTTCAAAAACATTAAAAAATCTTACCAACCTCACACTTTTGAATGATGGAGTCATTTCTGCAGAACCTATGATGTGATAACAGACTTTAGAATGATCATTATGACATCAATTATTTGTAAAGTATCATTAAATGTCCAAAAACACACATTTCTGTGGTTCACACACACACTCAAGGCAGCTTAACAAATCATCTGTTACAAAGTGTGTGTGTGTGTGTGTGTGTGTGTGTGTGTGTGTGTGTGTGTGTGTGTGTGTGTGTGTGTGTGTGTTTAAACATCATGAAGTGGCTTTGAATCCAAATGAAGAGATCAGTACACACACACACACACACACACACACACACACACGGGAGTGCTAGAAACACACAGATGGTCATGCTTACAATGAGTGCAGACTGTGTTAACCTCCAACACACACACACACACACACACACACACACACTCGACAGAAGGAGAGAGAGAAAGACACACCACATTATCAAATCCCAAAAAGACGGCATACACACTCAAGTGAGAAATGAAGAAAAAAAAATAGGGAAAAATTTTTAGAAAAACATAATTCCTGCATAAATATTTTACTACTTTTTCATGGCTCAGAAAAAAGGTTTGTATTAAAATAAATTACATTTTTAGTTCAGTGTAATAATATAAAAATATAACATTGTTATAAAAATAAAATAACGTATGATTTAAAAAGATTTATTTATTTTATTTTATTTAAGGAACAATTTCTAATTTCAAGCATGTAAGCTGAAGCCTTCAGGTCAAAAAAAAAAAAAAAAAGAAAAGAAAAGAAAAAAAAAAGATCATAAGAAACTAATACAGGAAAGTGTCCAGATGTGTGACCGGTAGTGTAGAGCAAACAAGATGGCGGCGCTCTCGTTCCTCTGACACATGAGGCGTTACGGCACACGGCGTGATTTATCGTTCATAACGAGCCTGAAGAAAGACTCCTGATTAACCCTCACACCTGATGATGAGCCACAAACATCAACTTTCTTCAGGCTGAATTCACAGAGGAAAACTTCATTGTCTGAACAGAGCTCAGTGTCACTTCATTAAAGTCATATAAGTCAATACGCTCGATTATGTGGCACTAATTAATCTGATGCCCTCAGGAAAGAGCTCACACACACTTCTGTCCGCCGTTAATCACCTCAGATCAGACTTCAGTACAGTGGCCACCAACTCAGGCCTCTTTGTGCGCCGTGACCTCTGGGTCAACGACGAGTGACTGAAAGCAGGCCTGGCACTGTCCACGACAGAGCAAACGGTCCACACACACACACACACACACACACACACACACTGCACACATGGGCGCTGTAGCCCGCGGCAACCACAGAATGGACACATGGCACAAGACCCCTCACAGATGGGACCTGTGTGTGTGTGTGTGTGTGTGTGTATGTGTGTGTGTGTGTGTGTGTGTGTGTGGAGGGGGTTGTCATGGTGAAGCAGCACAAGCAAATGTAACCAGTTAAAAGGCAAATGACGACAACAGATGTAAATAAATGGTGTAAAAGATAGTTTTGTGGTGAAACCTGTCAAGAACATCTCTGGGTCATATTTCACCCGATAAACTAAATGATAAAAATTAGACGTTATATTTTGCTTTAAATAAATTCAATTTTATTTTTATTTTAAATAAATACATTTTACAACATAATTCTAAATATTTTTAAAACATTTTATTTTTATATTTTTTATATAATTATAATATATATTAGTAACATTATATATATATATATATACACACACACACATATATATATATTAACTTTTTTGCTTTTTGCTATATCTAATACAAAATTTGTTATTATATATATATATATAAACATTTTATTTTTATTATTTGATATATATATATATATGTTAACCTTTTTGCTTTTTACTATATTGCATAATATATATATATATGAATTTTACATATTTTATTAAATTGTTTTCATTGTGACATTATTTTCATGACAAAACCCCACTGATATATTATTTAAATTGTAATTAGATATTAAGATAGTATTTGTTGTATTGCCTTAATTTAATTTTTTTTTTTTTATAAAGCATCATATTATAGTACCTTACTGTAATACAGTAAATGTTATATAATAGAATAGTATGAAAATCAAAGTATACAAACATGATTGAGAATAACAGCAGGAGGCATGAGCATTATGGTGTATGAAGATAGAGACGGTGTTTCTGTTGACATCTGGTTTATTAATATGAACATTATTGACAGTCACCTGAACAATATACCCTAATCTCAGAAGAATATGAATGAAAATAATGATGGCCTGTATAATCTTCAAACTTAAAGGCTTATCTATATAGTTTTTCTGTATGCCAAACGTCTATCTATAAATGTCGTGACACTTTGATTGTTCTACATTTACTCTAATGATCCTCTGATGACATCTGTCATTACAGCTTCTCATTAAAAGTCATTGTAAGATCTCGCCTCTCTCCTGTTCAGCTGAAATCCTACGACAGGCTGAATTAAGCCTAAAATAAAACCTGGTTAAAGTGCTAATGATGAACTCATGAATGTCTCCGTAGGTCACACAATACAGCAGTCACATGATCAAAGCGTCAGAATGAAGCGCGACCGACGCCGCGGGGGAGAGATGCTTCATACCGGTTTCCTCTCAGTTTTGCTCTGTTTTGCAATAAAACCAAAGAAATAACTGAAAGTGAATAAGGTCAACAACTCGCACAAAGCCAGAGGAAATCTAACGCTCTTGCAAATGCTAATTTTATAGGGCACCAATTAAGGAGAGTTGTTTTATGGCACTTTTTCAAGAAAACAAAACCTGCGTCCCCAGCCCCGCGTGTGTCCAGCCTCTAATTGGATGCTCCTCCTGTGTTCGCTCACACACACACACACACACACACACACACACACACACGCTGTGGAAATAAGCCACTGTCTGTTTGTTGTCCCTTTCACACACACGACACGTTTATCACTGTCAGAGGCTCACTGAGGGGGAGTGTGTGTGTGTGTGTGTGTGTGTGTGTGTGTGTGTTTCGGTCCAATCTGTTCTGTTTTAGGATTTTTTCTTTACATTGAGCTCCTGCACGTGTTGTTCTGGCGTGTGCTGCAGCCATAGATCTCAACGTCTCATTGGGTCCTGACAGCTGTGAGTGTGTGTGTGTGTGTGTGTGTGTGTGTGTGTGTGTGTGTGTTTATGGGTTAAAGTGAAGTGCTAAGGTGATGTCAGGGTGAGATGTTAACTAGACAATGATGTGTAAGTTGCAGGACTCTTAATGTTTAACTAACCTGTGGTCTGTGTAAATAATCATAACTGTTTATGGTTTTTTGGTCTTGCTCTTTTTGTGTCTGTTACTGAGGGAATGTGAACATTCAATGTTGCTTTTGTTTGTTTGTTTGTTTTTATAAATGTAAAGTCCCTTTTACACCAAAAGTGAAATGAATAATCCTCAGGATGAAGGAAATGCAAATTCACGCCTGTACAGTAGAGGGCGCAGCTCAAACAAACAAGCCATTCTGGAATACAGAAGAATAGGACACAGGAGAAGAAGTAAATGAGCAAATGAAATTGCCGAAATCGCCCCCATACCCTTAAATAGGGCACTATTTAACAGCTATTTGGTGTCTGAAACCATAGTAGACATTAGTTGAGTGCACTCATTTAATCCCACAATGCACCGTGATAACTGATGTACACTCAACCAATAAATGGGAAAACAAAGTAACTTGAGTTACTTATTTGAAAAAGTAACTGATATTTTCTTGTAAATTTAAAAGTAATGCGTTACTTTACTAGTTACTTATAAAAAGTAATCTGATTACGTAACTCACGTTACTTGTAATGCGTTTCCCCAACACTGCTCATGTGTATATATATAATCAAAAAAACGGGTTTTTAAAAAATATTTTTAAAACTGATGTAATGCATATATTTGAGTCATGAACAATGTGTTTAAAGGGTTAGTTCACCCAAAAATGAAAATTCTGTCATTAATTCCTCACCCTCATGTCGTTACACACCCGTAAGACCTTCGTTCATCTTCAGAACACAAATTAAGTGGTAATTCAGTGGTTCTACCTTAATATTATGAAGCGACGAGAATATTTTTTGTGCGCCAAACAGACGAAATAACGATTTTTCAACTAGTGATAGGCGATTTCAAAACACTGCTTCATGAAGCTTTACGAATCTTTTGTTTCGAATTAGTGATTCGGATCTCCTATCAAACGGCTAAACTGCTGAAATCACGTGACTTTGGCTCTCCGAACCTCTGATTCGATTCGTAAAGATTCAAAGCAGTGTTTTGATATCGCCCATCACTAGATATTGTTGAAAAGTCGTTATTTTGTTTTTTGCCGCACAAAAAGTATTCTCGTCTCTTCATAACATTAAGGTTGAACCACTGCAGTCACATGACTGTTTTAACAATGTCTTTAGTAGCTTTCTGGACCTTGAAAGTGTTGATTATTTTGCTGTCAATGCAGGCCTCACTGAGCCATCGGATTTCATCAAAAATATCTTAATTTGTCTGAAGATGAACGAAGGTCTTAAGGGTGTGGAACGACATGAGGGTGAGTAATTAATGACATAATTTTCATTTTTGTGTGAACTAACCCTTTAAACAAGTTTCAGTTGTTAAATAACATTTCAAAGTTTTAAAATTCACTTTTTGACTGTTTTTATGTCAGGTGGTACAACCAGATGATACACTCTAGTTGAACATGGAAAGTGAACCAACCTACCCATACTTGAAATCAACAGTTTTTACCAGTATTAGAGAGAGATCTACAAACATTTTCATGCATTATCATGTTTACTGCTATTACATTGTCAATTCATCATAAAAGAGTCATGTTTGCAGTTGTGCCACCCTGACATTTAAATGGTTTTTCAGTTATCTCAACAGCTTTAAAACTACAGATATTTATAAAATTTGGTTATATGAAATGTTTCAAACTGAAAATGATGCCATAGTATTTAGAATTTATTATCAAGACACCATTTAAACAGTTTTCTTAGTCTGGTTATTTGTTCGGACAGTTGCACCACCTGACACTTTAAATAAAAAATCAGTTGTTTTCTATGTGAATATATAGTAAAGTGTAATTTATTCCTCTGAATTTTCAGCATCATTACTCCAGTCTTCAGTGTCACATGATCCTTCAGAAATCATTCTGATATGATGATTTGCTGCTGAAGAAACATTTATAATTATTATCAATGTTGAAAACAGTTGTGCTGCTTCAGATTTTTGTTAAAAGTGATTCAGGATTCTTTCATGAATTTCTTTGAAATAGAGTCTTTTGTAACATTATAAATGTCTTTACTGTCACTTTTGATCAATTTAATGAGTCTGGAGGCAAGTATCAGAAAATCAAGTTTTTCAATAAATCTAAACAAAAAGTCAAGTGAAATGTGCAACCATCAGCTGAAAGGATTAAAGTACCAGTGATGATGTGACAGAGAGGTCAGGGGTCATTCATATTCGCATACTTGAGGAAAGTGAGGAACCGGAGCAGGAGAGTGTAGGTGGAGCGGCATTGTGATGCGTGTGTCTCAGCTCCGCCCCCTGCAGATCTCTTTGATGCTGAAGAGTTCAGGACGTCACTGTACCTCCTCAGAGGTCACGCGCTGTGAACCCCAAAAACTGCTCTCTCGGGGGCCCCGCAGGAGCCCGAGGACAAACTTTTGTTCCTAAAGAAAATAAACGTGTTGTCAGGACGAGAACGGGGAAGGTCTTGCAGAGATTAAAACAAATAGAACAGGAAGAGTCGGCTCAGGTAGCCTATCAACATGGGGTCAGATCAGTATGCAAATGAGATGGGAAAACACACATGGCATAACTGAAGCTGTGTGCTGATGTGTAAATACACTGGCTCCAAAAACTATTTAGACACTTAAAAGTGTCTGAATGTCACTGCATTAGATGTCAAAGTGGTGGCTATTTTAACTAAAGCAAAACATTTTGCATAAGCAAGATTGTTGGGTTTGAAATAATAAAACAATAAATATACCTGTATTTATCTGTATTTAACACGATGCATCTAAACATGTCAAAACATAAGAGCTCAAAAAATGGAAAAAAGGTCACACTGAAAATGAGATGCATTGTTGGAAACGTCTTCTTTTTCCACAAATTTTGTATGTATGCAAATTGTATAACAAACAAGGTACACATTTCTAGTAATTGTACAGTTAATTCTCATATTGTATTTTCAGAAAGTTTTGGAATATTTTTCCTCTCTCCAAATTTGTCACTACCGAAACACAATAATTTAATAAGAAGGGTTACGTTGACCTATTAAGATTTTGTTTACATCTACCTCGTAAATATATATTTTTGCTATTTTTTAAAAAGTTTTCACAGGTAAATCAATAACAATTACAATTTTAACAATATTTCAAGTGTGATTTATGAGATTTGTTGTATTTTGAATCCAAACTTTCTTTGTAAAAGTCATAAAGTTTATCAAACTGATTTCAAAGTGAAGGATTCATTAGTTTGAATAAACATTGAACCAAACACTATAATAACATCTTAGTTGATCATTCAAGATACTTTATTTTTTGACAAAACATCCCATGTTTCGGTCATGACTGCACATTTTCAGTAGTGACAGTAATGTGTTGGTAGTGACCACATCACATGACAGAAAACTCACATACTAAAACATATTAAAATACTAATGATTTGCATAACTGTACTAAAATTAAGTTTATTTCCCCCAAATAAATGATTATGTGTCCTTTTTGTCACTACCAAAACAATGATGACATGTTTCGGTCGTGACAATTTTAGACACTTTTAGATGCTAATCAGCACATGGTTAGCTAGCACAGCTCTGAACAGTTGTACACACAGAAAAACTACATTTTATGGAATAACACCCAAAAAAGTTTGCTTAATTGCAGAAAAAGGTGTTTGTTAGTGACGTTCCTTAAAGTGACACACAGATTTTCAGACTTTTGAACACATTTAACTCAGAATGATGGACCTATCTACTGTGAAAGAGAGGCTATGAGAGGGAGGGACACAGGAATATTTCCTGATCAGAAATGTAGAAGTGTGTTAAAATCAGTCTCAGACAATGAAAAACACACACTGTTTCGGTAGAGACATGAAAATACGGGACATATTTCTTTACATAAAGTTTCATGATGAATTTTTTTTTTTTTTTTTTTTTTTTTTTTAATCAAAAATATATTTTTAAAAGCAACAATGGAAAAAAATGCAAAAATTATTTCAATATCATTTTCACAAGCTGAAATTTATGGGTTAGGGTTTGGGACAGACACCTCCCAATTGAAAGTACCCAATAAATGATGATTTTATATATATTAATCTTACTGATATTTTAAATATTATTGTGGGATTCAATAAATAATAGAAAGATCTTAGTAAACATCTAAAATTTGAATACTTCAATGCATTTTAAATGTGTTTTTTGCACCAGTTCTGTAGAATGGCCCATATATTCCACCAATGCAAATAACAAAGTAATCTGAGATGTGAATTCTGTATGAATTACAGCCTATACATCATTTGTTCTTATGTATTTTTCGTTACGATACAGTGATTTCCAAGAAATAAAGTTTCCAAAGGGAAAAAAAAGAATTGTAAGATACTGTTAGGCACAACATCTTATTTCTCATAACGGCACATTTCGCCCTCTAGTGGTAGTTTAATGTAGTGCTTCGATGTGTTTATGAAAACGAACTCAACACACAACCAGAAAGCATAAATTATTATAAAACTGATCGTTTTATCTGATTACCTTTGAAGAAAATAGAGACAATCCCCCCTGCTTTATATACTTTGCATGTATATGTCATAAAGACATTTCATTTTGGTTATCTATTATTTATTTATTTACACAAATCAACTGAACAGTGTGGAAATAATGGTTAGCTACTGCTCATTGAGGGATTGAGAGTTAGTTTTATATGATTACATGTGTTTGCATGATTTCAAAGTTTATTTTGACATCTCTTGAAATCTTATCATACCGATTTCTGTAAGGATGTCAAACATGATCTATTGTCCTACAGTCAGAGAGAAAAAAAAAAAAAAAAAAAAAAGTAACACCACAAATCACGTTATATTTACCTCAGGAAAGTCGTTCACTGACCATGTTATCTAGTTAGTTAGCTAGCTAATTGACAGCCCGAACTGTTGTTTTCCCTCCAATATGATGTCACTTCCTGCAGGATGAATGAGCAAAAGACACAGGAGTTAATATCCTAAAAGTTAATTAAAATAATATCCTAGAGAATTCATGTTTTGTTATTTGATGATGAGACAAAAAGTAACATCTGGTACAATCTAATATGATTTTATTATTTGGCCCTATAGGCCTACATTAGGGCATATATGATGGGACATAAAAATTTACTGTATATCAGGAATGACCTCACCTATATATTTTAAGAAGTGAGGGGCAAACAAAATGAGACGTAAGGATTACAGGAAGTAACTAGAAGACAGGAGGAGAGGAAGACTGCATTATTAAAGCGTGTGCAGTTACATAACCGCCTCACACTCACAGCTGTATCCAGGGGACCTTCTGAAGCTGCACTTCGGTATTTAGATGACAAAGAAATAATGAAGTGGAAAGAGCCGCTGCTTTCGCTCCTCACGCGCTACTGCAGTTCGATTATATTACATATCCTGTCATTAATCTCGCTTGATGTTTGTGTGGCGTTATGTAAATTACCTTAATCCATTTAGGCTACTTATTTATGCTTCTGTTGCCTTTATTAATATTTTCTCTTTTCTGATGTGTAGCTTAGTATAATTCATGCATTTATTTCTATGCTCAATACTTTATGACAAAGAAATAGAGAACATTATGCTCATCATTACAATTGTCTTATTTTCCGTCTGTACTTTATTCCTTTTAAGAACATCTTTACCTTTATAATAAAATATTTTTGTGTAATTTTTATTTTACTATTAATGCTGTTTATTTATTCATTTTTGCACTTTGTTGGCAATAAAAATGTACAGTTAATTTATTGCCAGTAATGCACAGTATATTGAAAACTGTCAAAAACAAATGCAAAACTTTTGCATTATTAACTGTATGTGACCTCAAAAGCATATATTTTCAATTATCCATGCATTCAACATTCAGATATTATGTAACATAAGGGTATATTATAACATTATATTATGTAACATAAGGGTAACATCTGAGTGTCTTCACTTATTCATGCGCCTGCTTGAACATTTCTAACCTGAGAGAGAGAGAGAGAGAGGGAGAGAGAGAGAGAGAGAGAGAGAGAGAGAGGGAGAGAGAGAGAGAGAGAGAGAGAGAGAGAGAGAGGGGGAGGTCAGAATCTCACGTTTCAAATCAAGTCAAGTGTGTTAGAGCATTCAGGGTAGTTTCTAGTGCATTCTGACAGTGCAAGATGTTTGCTGTGTGGTTGCTAGGTAGTTGCTAGGGTGTTTTTGATGGTTGCAAGGTGGTTGCTTAATGGCCATGTCCATATTCTGGTCTCTAGATATTGCTTGGGTCCCTCTATGACCTAAAAAGTTAATGTTATAGTTAAGGCCCAAAACTAACTTTTTGAATGGCCAGTGATTTAAGAAAACTTACCGGCCATAAATATATTTTTTATTAACAGCAATTAAACTGTTTTTGCAAAAACATCCAGTTATGACACCAAAATTTTAGATACCAGTGAATATTCACAATTCTCTATTCAAATTTCGACACCACAGCTACTCCTAACCTAACTAATTTAAATTTAAAACATTATTAAAGACAAGCAAGAGTAGTTTTCAGGTCGAGACAACGAATAAAGTAATCAAATGTAAAATAACATAGTCTTCACTGTATAAATTAAACAAAGATTAATCCTTATAAAAGTTCCAAAAGTATTAGAAATATTTGGCTACTGTCCCTTTAAGACTAATGCACGGATCCAATATACTGATCACTGTTACACACTTTCTCGACTGTTTACGTTCACTTAAGCCATATCCGACTTTGTTTACTTGTCCTTTCAAGCACTAGATTATTTAAACCAGAGCTCATTTCTGTCACGGTTCTGTTTAGTTAATTTCATTTTCATGGACTTTTAATTTGTCACCTTCAGTCACATGTGTTTCTCTTGTCTAGTTTCCCGCCACTTATGAGCTGTCATGGTTTCTAATATGATTTGCCATCACCTTCAGCTGTGTCACCGTTGAGCTCCTCATTTATCTGTGCATTTAAGTTCCTGCCTGGTTTAAGTTCATTGTCCGGTATTGTTGATGTTACGTGTGTTTGCTGTCGCCTGTCTGCCTGTCTTGGATATTAAACTGTGTTGTATTGTACTCTAATCTTCTGCCTTCATCTGACTCCCTGCAAGTGCGTTACAATTTCAGTATTCGCACACTGTCTTAAAGGGCACATATCATAAAAATCTGACTTTTTCCGTGTTTAAGTGCTATAATAGGGTCTCTCCGATGCATCTACCAACCCAGAAAACATGAAAAAGGACAACCCAGTAACTTTGTTTTGGTAAGACTTTCTCTGCAAGCATGTGAAAAAACAAGCCGCTCAGATTTCGCTCCCCTTGTGACGTAGGAAGGGGATCTTATTATAATATTACCAGCCCTTAGTCTGCACTTTTCCACCCACAGCGGCGCCATTTTGTTTTCGCAAGTGACAACGGTGTACCAGTTCAAACACCATAAAAGTTTGAGCAAAGCATGCTAACTGTTCTGTCGTTGGCTGCACAGACGAGCACTGAACACTATTTAGAGTCTCGTTAGCTTGGATAGCCTGAAGTTGACCCCGACAAGCTCGATTGATAAAAAAGGAGCATTTCTGTCCAAGCGAAAAATATTAGATCATTCACAGCATTTGATAGCAATCATAAACATTAGCCGGTGTGTATGACTCTGTTTGACAAACAGGTACACTATGTACAGTGGGCGTCCATACGGATTAACATGACGGCACATGCTAGTGGATGAGTTGAATCAACTCCACAGCAACTACATAAATTTATCCACTAACCATTCAGAAACGTCTAAATGTTGTAACTTCTTCCTGAGTCTCTCCATCAGTGTCGACTCCGGTTTGAACAATGTAAGGCTGAACACCGTTACTGTCAATCCTCATTTTGGCTGCGTGAGATTCTCCAGCTTTGTTGTTGTTGAGCTGTTAAAGCTCCGCCCTCTTCTGGAAAGGGGGCGGGAGCAGCAGCTCATTTGCATTTAAAGGGACACACACAAAAACGCTGTGGTTTTGCTCACACCCAAGCACTCAAGTCACTCACACATGCGCTGTTTTACATGGAATTTCTGCGTGGCCTCAAAAATTAGGCTGCATCAGACGGGTTGTGCGGACATCCTCGAACCCTCCTGATGACAAAAATTACGCCATGTGTGGACGCGGACGGTTGAAGTATACTTTGCAGTATTACACAGCTTTCTGGGTGCGCGCTTCAGATGTTTAAATTTCCCACACAGCGTGCGAGTAATGAATTAAGTTCCCTTTGGCTTCTTCTTGTGCTTGGATATTTAAATAGCCAAGACTTAAACTTTCTTGACGAAGCAGCACTGCCTCATCTGTCGTTCATGTTTGTTCACATTCATGTTCTCACAACATTGTATTGTTAGAATCCTTAAAAATGTTACCAGCCAACTGGCGATTGACACTGTTTCACATACTCACCAGCATAGATTTTTTGCTCACGTAATTTTATGCCCTGGTTATAGTGTTGCAAAAAGCACTAATAGATAGAGAATAATAGTCAGGAAAATCTTCAAAGCTCCATCTTAACACAAACATCTGAACCTTCAGCACATTTCTATAATGCTTCTTTTCTTCCTGAAGGGTGATCGGAGTGAAAACATGAAATCAAAACAAAACTCCAGCCCTGTTTGAAGGAGGAAACCTGTCAAAAGCTCCTGTGAGGGCAAACAAGACCGGGATGAAGACAGATCAAAACTGTGTTTGCTGACAGATGAAGTTCGTTATTTCACTTTTATGATTGAATGAACAATGATGAAACCTTACCAAACCAGAGGATCAAAGTCTGATTGTCATCAAGCAACAGATGAGAAAAGACCTAAAAGTGCAGAAGTTGTGAGAGATAAGAACAAGGGACAGCAAGAAAGTTTTTTGACCTATTTTACACAACAAATAACCCAACAAAGCAGCATAAACATGAAATAGAGGAGACCACCAGGGCGAGTTATTTTCACTCCAGTAAATATTTCTTAGGGTGGGTTTGCATGTTTACACGACAATGATGTACAGAAAACGTTTAGAAAAACTTTTTTCGTGTACAAACGACAACGTTGTCAAAATGAACCCCGTTCACACGGATCAGTGAAAATGACTAAAAACGCTGAATTCTGCTCCAGGCCAGTAGATGGCGATGTCACTTTGTAAAGAAGCACACGACTCTAGACTGAACACGTAACACACATGACGTCACCGTTTCCACAAATTCATGTTCTTGTTGTTTACATGGACTTGATAATGGTATTGTTTTCAAAAACATTCACTTTGAAACTCGATTTTCAGGCCCCCAAAACGCAACTGTCGTGTAAATGAACGACCATAAAAAGTTTTTGGTATTAGTTAAAAACGGTGTCGTGTAAACACACAAATCTCACAAATCTTCCACTATTATTCCACAGGAAAAAAAGATTCAGTACACTGAACACAGGTCGACTATTTTGTGGGGCAAGTTGTCACAATAGGAACCTGCTGTTTAATAATACTGATTTGAGAAAAATACATTTTTAGTTGTTTTAAATACTACTTTCACAACATATCTTTATTTAAAATGTATTTCTTGTACCTTTCAGATCAATTAAAACATACACAGAACAATTAAGGAATTGTAAAAAACTTGAGACAACTTGCCCCGGACTTTAACCCCGTAATGCCCGATAAAGACTCAAACTATTTTTGCATTGCATTGTGCTTAGTTTCGAATTCAGCTTTGATTATTAAATATATATGTGAAGGATCTGAGGCGCAGTGAGTGTGAGGCGATCGATACTGTATGAAGCAGTCGCTCCACAGAAGTACTGTATGATTTATCACAGTCAGGTGGCCTGCAGGGTCTCCGTGGAGACGGTTGCCGGTAATTGTACAGAAGCGCGGGTGGTCCGGGCTCTCTGGGGATGCAAGGATGTTCAGGAAAACACTGTAACTCATTATGATTCAGAAACTAGGACACACTGCAGAACATCACACCTGGAGACATGAAGATGAGCGCACACTCCATTACAGACCGCTCTCTGCCATCAAGAGATATATGAGTATATTTATATATAGTGGTCAAGTGTGTCATAGAAAACTTCATTATCCTTAAACTCTTCTTTCAGTTAAGAAAATAGTACTGAAAACTTGAGGAACCTATACAGAAAATTCAGCGCAACATTATTTGAATCATGCATTAAAAATGATTTCTCCTTTACCTGTTTTTGTCTTCATGTAAATGTGAGCATGTTTAACCAGCGCAGATAATATATAGAGAGTTGAACACCAAAGTCTTCATCAACGAGCTCAAATCTTCCCCTGCAGACACATCAGACTCATCAATGCAATATGGATACGGAGCAAAAACAGCTGGAGCATTCAGACCTCAGATTATGTTCCAGATGTACAAACCCTAATTCATTTTGATGTAATAAATAATGTCAGATAATAGTCCTCACTCTGAAACACATGTTTGCCTCTAAAGCTTGAATGTTCACATCAGTTTGTACCGTGTTTGAGGAAATCGTCTGTTTCTTTTGCTCTTTATGCATGTTTCTCTTTCATTGTCTCTGTATCACGCTCTTTCTCTCACACAGCCCTCCTGTGATGCACAAAATGCTAATAAGTGTGTCAAATAAAGCAACAATGAGAAATGGTCCTCCAGCTTTGATCTGTGTGTTGTATTGTTCACTGCAGCCTGTTGTTCTCCTGAAGCCTCTGTGAGGACAGAACCACAGAACCTCAGAACCTCAGAACCGCAGAACCACAGAACCTCAGAACCGCAGAACCGCAGAACCTCAGAACCGCAGAACCGCAGAACCTCAGAACCGCAGAACCTCAGAACCGCAGAACCGCAGAACCGCAGAACCTCAGAACCTCAGAACCGCAGAACCTCAGAACCGCAGAACCGCAGAACCTCAGAACCGCAGAACCGCAGAACCTCAGAACCGCAGAACCGCAGAACCGCAGAACCTCAGAACCGCAGAACCGCAGAACCTCAGAACCTCAGAACCGCAGAACCGCAGAACCGCAGAACCGCAGAACCGCAGAACCTCAGAACCGCAGAACCTCATAACCGCAGAACCGCAGAACCTCAGAACCGCAGAACCGCAGAACCTCAGAACCTCAGAACCGCAGGATTTCACAGTCTGTCTGTGTTAAAACATGACAGCACTACAGGAGCAGAGAATAAAGAAATCAGATGGATCCAGGATCAGTGTTTGAATATGTTTAGGTAGTGTAAATTGCAACTACAAATACAAATAATACAAATAAATAAATAAAAAATAAATAAATATATTTTATATAATAATTATTTAATTTATACAATAATAATGTAATGGTTAATTTCAGACAGTTGTTTAATATTTTATATAATAATTATGTTGTTTATACAATAATGATGTAAATGTTGATTTCAGTCAATTTCTTTAAAATGTTATATAATAATTATTTAATTTATACAATAATGATTTAATTGACATTTTGGTCAATTATTTATTATTTTATATAATATTTATGTAATTTATATAATAATGATTTAATTGTTGATTACAGTCAATTTCTTTAATGTTTTATATAATAATTATTTGATTTATACAATAATGATTTAATTACTTATTTCAGTCAATTATTTAATATTTTATATAATAATTATTTGATTTATACAATAAAGATTTAATCGTTGACCCCAGCCAATTATTTAATATTTTACATAATAATTATTTAATTTATGCAATAATGATTTAATTGACATTTTGGTCAAATATTTGTTATTTTATAATATAATTATGTAATTTATACAATAATGATTTTATTGTCAATTTCGGTCAATTGTTTAATATTTTATATAACAGTTATTTAATTTATACAATAAAGATTTAATCGTTGACCCCAGCCAATTTCTTTTTTTAAAAAAATAATAATTATGTAATTTGTATAATAATTATTTACATTTTTATTATATAAAAAATGAATAATATATTTTAAATTACCCCACATTATCTGATTACAATGTTAATGTTAAACAATGTTAAACACCTGTCTGAGAAAAAAGTAAAATACAAAGAAATTTGTAAAAAACTAAACCTTGTGTTAGTCTCTCAGATTGTTTGTTGTATTTTAAATCTGATTTGAAACAGACTGGAGATGTTTTATTAATGCTGCTCTGTGAGTAAAGCTGTAACTGTGTGTTTATGATAATTCAATCTATGAATTTTAATTGCACTAGCTGAGGATGTTTTTGGTAACCATGACATCACAACAAGGAAAGAAAGAGTGTATCTTAATGATTCATCTAAATTTAAATGATTTTCCTTTTAAATTCATAGAGATGACATTGTCCAGAACTGTAAAAAGCAGCATTGACACACACACACACACACATCTACATCAGCAGGTTTTGTTGCTGTTGACCCTGAACACTAATGAAATGCTCCAATCTATTTTCTAACCCTGATTCTTGTACAAACACACCAGAGCAGCTTCTTCAGTCCTGCATTAATTAGTTCATCCTGAAAGCCGCTCGTCTCTGAGCATTCATTCTTCAGACGTCTCCTGAATCACAGACACAAGCTCTTAGGCCCTCCGTAAATAAACGCAGCCTTTCTACACAAGATTAATCAGCACAGTTCCTTCCTTCACACAACTAAAATGTCAAAAACACGAACACTAAGCAAAATGTGCAACTAAACAAGGAGACTCTGAGAAAAAGTTTGTCTCTGTGTGTTTCTTCAACTGTACATAAGTTTGTGCAATAGTTTATGAAGCACTGAGACTGATTTACATTTACAGATAAAAGGTCACGCCTATACGCGTGACCTTTCCAACATGATTACGTAATGCGTGGAGCATCACAGAGCAGTGAAAGATGAGCATTTGTGGTTAAAATGTATATAAATTTTTATTTTTTTAGAAAATGGCCGATGGTTTCTCTAGATAAGACTCTTATTCCTCGTCTGGGATCATGTAGAGCTCTTTGAAGCTGCACTGAAACTGACATTTGGACCTTCAACCCGTTACTAAGTCCACTATATGGAGAAAAATCCTGGATCCTTAATTTCTTTTCCACTGAAGAAAGAAAGACATGAACATGTTGGATGACATGGGGGTGAGTAAATTATCAGGATATTTTAATTCTGAAGTGAACTAATCCTTTAACTGAATTCTTCAAACTCTAGCGATGATACGGTCATGGGTTCGATTCCCAGGGAATGCATGAACTGATAAAACGATAACTTTGAATGCAATGTAAGTTTCTTTGAATAAAAGTGTCCTCAAACTGATTTTGCAGGACCTTCCTAACCCCATCCCTTTATTTCCATATCGGCTGTTTCTGTTCCAGAACTCTTTTATCCAAGCAAAGAAAAGAGAAGCAGAAGTGAGGGACGAGTCCTCCTCCTCTTCAGTGTAATCCTGTTCTCTTGAATGAATCGGCTGTACGTTCATCACACTTCTACTGAAGGATTACAACACTGAGAGAGAGAGAGAGATTTCATTTGTAATGCCATTAAAATTTGCTTCAAAGAAATTCTTTACTAATACAAAATACTGTCACTGGGAATATTCACATAATAAAGTGACACTTTCTCTCTTCAATAAGACCAATTCAAATATTTCAAATATTTCTGAAAGAAAAGATTCTCATTTACAAAAAGTATTATGCGTGTGGTCTTATTTCTGCTCGAATCTCTCAACTGTCGGGCAAAATAACTTCTGCTCACACGTGTTTGTTGCACAAAAGCCTTATGGAAGAGAAAAGAGTATAAGTTTGTGAAGCTTTCAGAAAAGCAATGCAGTTCTTCTCTTCTCATCATAAAACATGCAAAACTTCTCTATGGCATCCATTACTGAACTGTTCATAGCAATTCACCATCTCTCACTCAGGCTTTAGAGTAGCAGGATGTATAAAGAGAGTAAAACAAAAATAGTTTTTAAAAAATCTTACTGATTCCAAACTTTTGAACAGTGTGCAACTGAGTTTGGGATCAGTAAGATTTTTTAAAATGAAATTAATACTTTTATAATGCAGTAAATTGATCAAAATGCTCATAGATGCATTTATAATGTTAAAGCCCCGCTGTAGTCAATACTTTATCCAATAAAACTCATATTTGATCACCAAAATGACCTATTTAAATGCCTTAAAATAGCTTGAATGTAACTCTACACCCTTGCCTCATTTAGTATACGCAGATCTATTAATATGCTAATTAGCCCCGCCTCCACTCACTCACTCAAGCTCAGAGATCCACTCGGTCAACTTACTGAGGTGCACAACGCTGACGCTTTTTACAACGTCAGACACATAACGTTAATTAATATGACTAGCATTTTGCTTGACTACATTATCAAACAGCTAATAATCTGTTGCTAATGTTACACGACTCCCTCGCTTCAGAGCGGTCATAGTTAATGATATGCTAAAGCCCGCCCACACATTGATATGATTGGTTACAAGGTAGTTTGTGATGTCAGAAACACCAGCGATTTCAAACCGCGTTTTTAGATCATTTGTTTCTTTTGAACTTTCTATTCATCAAAGAATCCTGAAAAAAGATGCTGTGCTGGTTAAACATATGAAGCAGAACAACTGTTTTCAACATTGATAATAATCATAAATGTTTCTTGAGCAGTAAATCATCATATTAGAATGATTTCTGAAGGATCATGTGACACTGAAGACTGGAGTAATGATGCTGAAAATTCAGCTTTGATCACAGGAATAAATTACACTTTACTATATATTCACATAGAAAATTCTCAGCCTTAGTGAGAATAAGAGACGCCTTTCAATGGTGAGCTGTTTTGCACGGCTTGTGTGTGTGTGTGTGTGTGTATATAAAGAGCCTTACTGAACTCATACATTTTTTATGGTACTTTTTGTAGAATTAAAGTGGTGAGCAATGGAAAAAACTACAAATACAGAAAGGGATTCATGAAGAAAGGAAGTTTGGGATCATGAGAATTTAAAAGTGTTGGATTCCCCATCCAAATATAGAGACGGCAACCGTATCCACCTGAGATAGTGACATTAAATGATTAATATACTGAAAGATTAATAAGGTCATTCTGCATCACAAACTCTTTTAGCGGGAATGTTTGTTCCTCTGCATGAGTTTAGCAGATGCTTATGTAATTGTTTCTGTGGGATTTGAGAGCGTTTGGGAACCCCTGTGGGCTGAACATTCCCCGTCCAGCTTCACAAGATCTTTGCATCTCTTTCATCTCTTTTTAATAACAGCAGGAGAGCCGGGATGAGCGGTAACAGAGGGGCACAGGTCTGAAGAGTATCTGGATAAGATGAGCATGAGTTGAGAAGAACAGACTCAATGAGATATGAACTGTTGTGTACAAACATTAATGGAGCTAAAAGCATTAGTGTCTGATGATAAATAACTGCTCTGATAGTCGTAGGGAGTCATTTAGCAAATGCTTCTATCTATAGCCATGATCCATATACTTTTCTAATTCTCCTTCTCCACAGGGAATAAAAATCAACTCTGTAAAGACTCCTTATATATATATAAAAGGATCATTAAAAGGTTTTTAAAAGTGTAGAAAAAAAATGGAGATATAATTAATTTTGAAGTTTTATTAAGTGTTAACAATGAGATTATGTGGTTTTTATAATCAATTAACACTGCTTTTGTCATTCTTACAAGATGGAGAAAATTTGTCACAAAAAAGTCATTCGGTTCAACAAAAATTTCAGTTTTACCGAATGACGAAATTATCAAACAATGCTAACAGGCTGATATCTAGCTAGCTAGCAAAAGAACAAT
The DNA here is from genome assembly GCF_019924925.1 of Ctenopharyngodon idella. NCBI lineage: Eukaryota > Metazoa > Chordata > Actinopteri > Cypriniformes > Xenocyprididae > Ctenopharyngodon > Ctenopharyngodon idella. The sequence goes on from NC_067232.1 coordinate 28,877,967, forward strand.
CAAACATTTTATATTTAGTACAAGTTTTTAAAATATTACAACATTTTCCATGTTTTATAGCGGTTGTACCGAATGACCTGATGTTTCGGGACATGCGTATGATCAAGTGAAAACATGAATTATTCAAATAGTTAAGAGAGAGTGAGTTACTTTGCTTCATGACCATGTGATCCTTCACAGGTGTCTGAATGATGTCACATCCTGTCACATGATATTGACCGCATGACTTGATCCAAAATGGTCCCTTTATATCGGTTACTCCGAATGACATCAATGAAATTCATTTTTCCGGACATTCTTTCTCATAACAAAGCAACGACTTCTACACATAATTTTAACACCATTTTGCACTATGTTGATATATGATGTTATAAAATCATGCCAGAATAAAAAATATATACATTTATTACATTTTAAGATATTTTAATCACAAATGAACGGTTGGACGGTTAAAACAAATGACCTTTTGACGTTCAAAATCTTTAAAATACCTTTATATGAAGCAAAATATAATGAAAACCTTTTGGATTCAATATAAGAGATATAGTTGTACTACCTTACATACTTTGGATGTCATATCTTTGTTTTTTTATTATTATTAAGGCCTTTGGAGAAAAAAAGACCAGTTACGTCATTGACTATATATATATATATATATATATATATTTTTTTTTTTTTTTTTTTTTTTTTTTTCTCAAACCTTGGATTTAAATTATGCATATCCACTTAAAAATAAATTTACATAAATATGACATCACTGTTAACAGACATGAAAGAAAAACCCAAGAGAAAATCAAAATACTTAGTACTTTCTCTCTCTCCCTTTTTTTTTTTTTTTTTGAGTTAATGCATATGTATATTTTTATTTATGTCTTATCGCTGATGGCTTGTGGTTGTTAAACATAATGGCCACCAAAACATTTCCAGGGATGAAGAGCTTTATGAAAATGGAGCGAGAGCCACGGAGCTGTAGAGGAAAAACATGACATGAATTCAGCCTAATGATGAGCAATTACAGAAGATCTGACAGAAGATGAATGAGGACACATGACCCTTCAGAAACCTGCAGGAACTGATAAAAGTGAGGCAGACCATCAAAGACACGATACAGCAGATCAACTGTACAATGGAGAGAAACAGCAAAGGTACGGTGGCTTCTGTGTCACTCGCTTCATGCTGATTTAATACAGAAACAATCCTTTGTTTTCACTGCAACTTCTCCTCGCAGTTTCATTCTGTTCCTCTCTTGGTTCATTAGCAGTGTGTTATAATGAAGCGGCCCATGAGAACTGCTGAGTGACAGTGACCTTCTCATAGAACGTCCTGGAACGCTCCAGTGATCACATTAAACTCTTTTTAATGGCTCTGTCTATACATACATTCAGTTCAGAACTGGACCAGATGTTGAAATGAGGATAGGACAGACTCTGAAGGTGACTGAAGTGAACACACTTGAACAATTATAAAGTATTTTGTTCGTCAGGTCAGCAAATTCTTCCCCTGAACATGATTATGTCAGGCAGCGCATGGATCCTTCATAGAGAAGATATTAATGCATTGCATCAGTCTTGGTGAAAAAAATCTAAAATTGCAGATGAAGCAAGAAAAGTGTTGATTTATAAATATAATATAATTTTATCCAATAAAATGACTCTATAATGACAGTCATTAGAATCATCTACCTCACTTAAAACTGTACAAAAGAATCGTATATTTCTCTTCTGTGAGATGTAATATTGTGGGATTCTCTGTTTGATCTTCACAGATGTTCGGCGTTGAAGACTCGAGTGTGCTCCGTTTGAGTTACGTAATGAAATGACACAAATTCACACTCATTTATCTCTGAATTCATGCTGTTTATCCCACATTTGCATTTGAACACACACACACAGAATATTTCAATTCCTTATTCCATAAATAACCAGCGATATGCAAAATGGAGGAATAAATAAAACTAAAATATGCATAAACATCCTAAGTGTTTGAGCGTCACATAAACACATACAGAGGCACAAACAAATTCATATGCGCACTCATTTATAAGCAAATACACAAACATTGCATCTCATAAATCAGTAAGATATTCGATTGCTTTTTCTCTAGAATCTCATTCTGATTCACCTACTGTATAATAAACACATGAGGAATACATATGAGATATAGGGAGCAATTACTCTATAAAAAAATCTGTAAATAAATGAACACAATATTATTCACAGCCAGTGGCAGAAATTCAAGCACTTTATGTTCCAGTGGTTCACTGTTATTAATTATGATATTTATTTTGTATTTGTTTAACGTTAGTTAACAATAATACAACTGTTCATTGTTAGTTCATGTTAGCTCAGATCTGTCATATTATATTAACAGATACAACTTTTGATTTTAATAATGTATTAGCGAATGTTGAAATTGATTAATAAATTCTTTAGAAGTGTTTTTTCATTGTTGGTTTGCTGTAACCTTACTGTAAAGTGTCACTCTCCACACCAGTTAGGCCACATTATCGCTCTGATCTCAGTACAGTTTGACAGTGATGTAGAAGACACCATATGTCACACTCCTGACAGTCAGTGATGCCAAATCATACATATTAACGAGATGAGGGAAGCATGATGTCAGCGTTTCTGAGGACTTCCTGTTACCCTGTAGAGGTCAGGAGTCCTGCCTCACACACACACAGACACACACCTCTGTAGAAGCAGGAGAAAGAGACTCAACTCTTCCTGATGTCGCGAGTCGTGAGTTCAGATGCCCAGAAACACCCCGGAGACAGCGAGAGGTAAAGGCCGTGAGGTTTGATGAGAATCGCTGTGGCTCGTTATATAACGACTCAAAGCTCTGATATGATGGAGAGTGAGAGACGCTCCTTCTCCGTTCCTGAAATTCTGAATCCTGTAGGAACCAGAAGGTGGAAAAAAGGGATCTTGTTAAATCTCGTTAAATTAATTTGACCTGAAATTGATGCAGTTGTAATCTATTTTTTGAATATTAAAATGTTTATTGTTTTAAAGAGAACCTATAATGCCCCTTTTACAAGATGTAATATAAGATCCCCAAAATGTGTCTGTGAAGTTTCAGCTCAAAATCCCCCACAGATCATTTATTATAGCTTGTCAAATTTGCCCCTATTTGGGTGTGAGCAAAAACACGCCGTTTTTGTGTGTGTCCCTTTAAATGCAAATGAGCTGCTGCTCCCGCCCCCTTTCCAGAAGAGGGCGGAGCTTTAACAGCTCAACAACAACAAAGCTGGAGAATCTCACGCAGACAAAATGAGGATTTTTTGGGGGGGAATGGGTTTTGATTTCAGGCTGTACAACAAATAAAGTAACGATTTCAAAGGGGTATGATGATCTTCTATAGGCACTGTATTGTGTATATGTTTAGAATGTTCAAAAAGGGTGTGTAATAATTTGGCAATGCACAGCTAAAATCCAGACTGATTTAATTTCTTGAGTTCCTGCTGCTCTTGTGTAAGAAGCTTCAGGAGAATCTCTCACAGGCTGACATTTCCATCGAGAAGATGTCCAAACCTCTCATGTGTTTGTGCGTGTATCTGTACTCGTGCTGAAGTGTCACAGCGAACACGAGTGAATGACTTCAGTAATGAGATTATCCTCCGCTTGTCAATCATTATCAGGCCTCATGCTGAAGAAGAGCGAGACATTCATGAGCATGACTGAATATTGTCTGTGAAATAACCAGTGCTTATTACTTTTGGATGGACTGAAATCACAAAGTCTGTATGCATTATTCACAACGACTGCTGTGATATTATTTGAATTAATTGTTTTCCACAGCTGTCTATTTTTGTGCTGTCAGCTTTTACAGATAATCCGACCCTAGATGTAAAAAATGAGAGTCGGACGCTTTTCATGTCAGTCAGGAAGTCTCATTCTGTCGAAGTGCTTCATGGCCAGAATATTCTGCAATGTAAACTAAACTGTATGATGTTTGTCAAAAGTTCAAATGAAAGCTTACATGCTACACATCGAATTAAAGATGAACTGCATCAGAAAACTCAGCTGATCCTTTCCTTCTGCAGAAATGCTTAAAGACACAAGAAGACACAAAAACACTCAGAGAGAGAATCATGACGAAAGAAACATTATCTGGAGTTTCACACTTAAACAGGCTAAATAATTCTAGATATGTTATAGAAAGAACACCAGGAACCATTTAGATACTGGGATAAAAACCCCCACAACAAAACATCTATTTCTTAAAGTAATGAACAGATTTAATTTAGATTCAATTTAATTTATTCTTATTTTTAATATTGTTATATTTTTATATTTAATCAGTATAAGGTCATATTTCGATATTAATATGAAATGAATTGTGCATGGATATGAATCAAAACGTCATAAGCATAATATGATTCTTAATTGGAAAATGATGTGCATGTTAACTGAGTGAGTGAATGGGTTGTTTTACTTTTAAACCAGCGGTTGGGTTGTTTTAACTCAGTGATTGGGTTGTTTTAACTCAGCGATTGGGTTGTTTTACTTTTAACCCAGTGATTGGGTTGTTTTAACCCAGCGGTTGGGTTGTTTTAACCCAGTGATTGGGTTGTTTTAACCCAGCGGTTGGGTTGTTTTAACTCAGTGATTGGGTTGTTTTAACCCAGAGATTGGGTTGTTTTAACCCAGAGATTGGGTTGTTTTACTTTTAACCCAGCGGTTGGGTTGTTTTAACTCAGTGATTGGGTTGTTTTAACCCAGCGGTTGGGTTGTTTTAACTCAGTGATTGGGTTGTTTTAACCCAGAGATTGGGTTGTTTTAACCCAGAGATTGGGTTGTTTTACTTTTAACCCAGCGGTTGGGTTGTTTTAACTCAGTGATTGGGTTGTTTTAACCCAGAGATTGGGTTGTTTTACTTTTAACCCAGCGGTTGGGTTGTTTTAACTCAGTGATTGGGTTGTTTTAACCCAGAGATTGGGTTGTTTTACTTTTAACCCAGCGGTTGGGTTGTTTTAACCCAGTGATTGGGTTGTTTTAACCCAGCGGTTGGGTTGTTTTAACTCAGTGATTGGGTTGTTTTAACCCAGAGATTGGGTTGTTTTAACCCAGCGGTTGGGTTGTTTTAACCCAGTGATTGGGTTGTTTTAACCCAGAGATTGGGTTAAATGTTTGACCCAACCTGCTGGGTAGTTTTATTTAACTCAACTATTGTTTAAAAATTACTGTATTGTTTCCTTAAAATGAACCCATAAATGTTGGAAAATAACATTTATTAATATGTTTAATAAATGAATATTTATCAATGAGTTTAATGAATAATAATTAAACAATAAACATTTATTAAATTGCTTATTAATAAATGTTCACCTTTTGATTATTATTGTTGCCTCTAATTAAGTGTCTGATTTTTAATTTCCAAAATATTTTGGGTTCATTTTAAGCCAGCAATACAGTAATTTTTAAATAATAGTTGAGTTAAATAAAACTGCCCAGCAAGTTGAGCAAACATTTAACCCAACCACTGGGTTTGTCCATTTTCATTGCTTTTAACCCAGCACTTTTTAGAGTGTAAGAATCAGAAAGCTAGGGCGCGTACAGTATGTGAGAGAGAGAGAGAGAGAGAGAGAGAGAGAGAGAGAGAGAGAGAGAGCGCGCGATGCTACAGGCTCCTCACACGCTCCTTCAGTCAGTTTTTGAGCCTCTACAGGCTTGCAGGTAGCTACATGACAGCCGTCGCGAAGACAAAAAAGGGCTTCGTTTGAATTTCCTCATATCAGCATCCGCTGAACGATGTAACGCGTCGCGCGCGAGTCTGACGGGCTGACGCTGATGTGGAGCTGTCCGCGGTGCTGAAACCCTCAGACCCACAGCGACATTCATCGACGTGAATGAGAGACCAGCGGCGGACATTCACATCCAGCCTGCGCGGAAAGGATGAGGAGGGTCTTCATGCCCACACCGCTGCTCCTGTTGAGCTGTTTCGGAGCGTCGTGGGTCTTGGCTGGTAAGTTTACAAGATTTCATTCCATTAATACTAATGGAGCAGGACTGTTGCACATCCCCTTCATTATGACATCCGATGAGACAAGATAGTTGTGGGCACATGTGGCTTGAAATATGAAATATGAAGCACTGCATTATTACGAATATCGTTTTGCAATATTCAATATTAATATGCTATTGATATTTGTACTAATTTTTAATAGTTTGGCATGCAAATCTCTTCAGAGAGCAATTAGAGAAAGACAATGAGTGACACTTAAGTGATTCTGTCCTGAATAAATGTCACCGCCTAATTTAAGCTCGACACATTAATGCTGCACCATAAAGAAGCCTCCTCTAATGCAGCCGGAACCAGCAAAATAATAAATCCAAACTACAACTACATCAACTTAATGGGCTATAAATTCTTAGTGCACCATATTCACCCCTAGTAAAGAGGGAAAAGCCATGAATCAGGATGTAAACAGGCTTCTGGCAGCTCAACCATCAGTTCCTTCAAGCTTTTAGAGGCTCCAGTGACAGGTTGAGCTTTCAGGAGAAAATGTGAGTGAGTTTACTTCAGGGAAAGCATTAAACACTGAAATGAAACTGTGGCAGAGAAGACGAGAAGATGAAGAGTGAGCTGGAGAGAGAAATACGCAAAAATAACGGCACAAGCACGTGGATGAGCAAATCAGGTCAGCATAGTAAAAATAATAATGGCTTAAAGGAATAGTTCACCCAAAAATGCACATTATGTCATGATTCACTCGCCCTCATGTCTCGTCTAAGCCAGTATGATGTTGTTTTTTCTGTGGAACACAATTTGTAGTGAATCTTTTCCATACGATGAACAGTTCATGCATGCTATCAAGCTCCAAAAGATGCTAAAATCACCACTGTGCAATATATAGTTGAGTCATATAGCTTTGTGTGAGATACAGACTGAAAGCAAGTCATTATTTATATACAATGTTATATTTATATGCTTTGTTTTGCGATCTGGCATTAACGTGGACCTTTCACCTCCTTTTCTTCCAAACACAGTCCTACTCCTGTATTCTATGTTTCCATAGCAACCGAGCACAAACCTATTTCCTTATGAAGTTAAAATATCCCTTGTCCCTTACAAACACATACTCACTCACTAGTACATCACTGACAGTTTTATCTGTAGAAACTGCACTATCTTAAGAGGTTTTCTTATAAAATGGATAGTTCCCATCATATCACAACATTGCTTGGGAAATAAAACTTGCCTACAGCTAATTAACTATACTGTTTCATGCCCTATGGTAAACCCACTGTAATGTGGCTAATTGCTTTATTAATTTCATGTAAAACAGTTGCATAAACTCAAAAGCGATCAAAAAGCGAGGCTTTGAACAAAATTATAGTCAAAATCCTCATCACTCAAAAGCCTTCCTTCATTTTGTTCCTACTTTTCCTCTTTAGTACAATCATCTTGATCTGTTTTCTAGATTGGGTCATTCTTTATTTTCAGTCTCAATTGATTTTGTGAGGAGATTAAATTAAAGGGGACCTCTAATGCCTCTTTCACAAGATGTAATATAAGTCTCTGGTGTCTCCAGAATGTGTCTGTGAAGTTTCAGCTCAAAATCCCCCACAGATCATTTATTATAGCTTGTCAAATTTGCCCCTATTTGGGTGTGAGCAAAAACACGCCGTTTTTGTGTGTGTCCCTTTAAATGCAAATGAGCTGCTGCTCCCGGCCCCCTTTCCAGAAGAGGGCGGAGCTTTAACAGCTCAACAACAACAAAGCTGGAGAATCTCACGCAGCCAAAATGACGAAAGTGTTCAGCCTTACATTGTTCAAACCGGAGTCGACACTGATGGAGAGACTCAGGAAGAAGTTACAACTTTTAGACGTTTCTGAATGGTTAGTGGATAAATTTATGTAGTTGCTGTGGAGTTGATTCAACTCATCCACTAGCATGTGCCGTCATGTTAATCTTTTGTGTTGAATTGACCCTCGTTTGTGAAGCAGTCCGGCGTAAAATGACGGCATGTCAACAACACTCTACTACAACAACTCTTCCTCTTCTCTAAAGCAGCCCAACATGGCCACACCCTCTTTGTTGTGTGTTCTCGGGGGCGGGGTTTATGTAAATTTTAGGGTTTGTGATGTCACCAACCTGGGAAGAAAATATCTCTCTTTGCATTGAACTTTGAGCATCGTAACTTTGCAGATGTTGTTTATCAGCAACATTACACACTAACTAAAGTTAAAAAAGTCAAATCATAATCAAACACCCCTTTAAACAAACTAGAACTTAGCCAAATAAAATATGTAACATCACCGTATGAAGTACGGCTAATTGTTCATGTTATGTTCTATTTTAACAAAAAAAAAAAAAAAATCAAGTGTTGTATTGCTAAAAATGTTTTGTATGAATTAAATGGAGATGTCTTTTGATAGATAAACCTAATGATTTCTGAATCAATGTCCGAACAAATAAAGTGGTAAAGTGAATGGAATTAAGTGTACATGTTTATGTGTTTCAGCCCGTCTTCTACATCTATGTGGGATGCTTCATTTATAATTCAACAACATGTGAATGTCATTGCTCCCAGAATGCCCTTCTACAGCCTATAGAGAAGTCTATTTACTGCAAGAGTCAAACTGTACGTCTAACCGAAACATACTCGACAGATGCTTCTAGCTACACAAGCTTGATTTTATGCGTCGTCATCTAAATATGTCAGAGCACAGTTCAGAAGACAAATGCATGTACACATTCTCAGCGAGGCTGCAACAGACACTATAGCATTTGCATAAACTGCCATTTCCATGGTCATTTATCAGTTTGAAGAGAATCATGGTCCAAGAGAAAGTGGCACAACCGTTTAGGGAATTCTTTCTCTTTCTTTAAAGGGGACCTACTATGCCCTTTCTCAAAGTCTTGATGTTGTTTTTGGGCTCTACTAGAACAGGTTTTCATGCAGCTGTTGAGAATAAACATTTAAAATAAAATACAAAAATCTCTACATCTTCAAATGTTCACAGATAGTTTGCAAAAAGATTAAAACACTGATAGGAAAAAATGCATAGCTTCATTTTGGTGTTTCAGAGACCCCGTGCATAAAACATGAACGCAATAAATTTTCACATACTAAGATTCTCTGCTCACTGTAGCAATACACTACAACCAGTTTTGTTCATCACATGCACTCTAAAAAACACTGGGTTAAAAACAACCCAAGGGCTGGGTAAATATAGCACAGAACACACGTTGGGTTAATTTTACCCAGCAAATTGGGTTGTTTATTTAACCCACGGTTGATTCATTTTACTATAATACTAGCTTTTTTTTTTACTTCACACATGAATTAATGTTTATGGATTAACTTAAATCCTCTAAACTTTTTTTAAATACTCCACAACCACTGGTTTGCATGATAATTCCTTTATTTTCGATCATATTTTATAGCATATTTTATATCATTTAGAATACATATTGCCCACATTTAAGCTTGTTTAACAGATATTAGAAGTAAAAATGAAACATTTAGAAGTAATTCAAGTGTAATGGACCAGTCTCTGTTGTTCTGTTTCCACTGTAACGGCGCTGGATCTCGTGCCGGAGATGACTCGCGTTCGGCGGAGGAACTGATAACTTCAGACCGCCGCCTGTGTTTCACTCGTAGCCGAAAAATGCTGACTCCATAACCTGTCCATAAATAATCAGTGTACAATTCCGAGAACATATTTAAACATCCTAAGTATTTATATTCTGTCTCTTTTTGAATAAAATCATGACATTTTATGCAAGGCATCAGGCGTTTCAATCACGCGAAAAGACACTCGTTTCGCTGATTCACATCACGCCCTGTATGTTGCTTTGCATAAAATTAAATGATATACAGAACAATAACACATTTTTAGGTAAAATAAAACGTACACAAACCTGTATTTTATCCTGAAGACACGCACCAATTTGACAGAGCTGCACTGCTCTCTCCTGAAGAGGGCGCTAAAAGCCCGTGATAAATAATTCAACCCCTGGGTTATTTCTCCTGTTCCCAGGATCTGGGTAACACAAAAACTACCCAAACACTGGAAAAATAACCCCAAAAAGGCTCAACCCAGGACTATAACCTTTTTTAGACATGTCTGCATAAAAATTTTATCTGGGCCGCCATAAGTTCTACTGGTTGGTGAGATTCTCTCAAGTCATCCCTCCAAACGGCTTCATAACCACGTCTGCTTATACTTCTAGAAATAGAGTTTTAATCCAGTGTGTGTGAAATAGTGTAAACAGTGTAGGTGGAGAAGAGGAAGAACAGCGCCTGCGCTCTCTGAAGCACACATCATTCAACAAACCTGAGAACACTTGAACACTGAACACACAAAAACACATTATATTACAGGTCAACATGAAGCAAAAGAGAACTGGGGCTCATATGAGAACTGAAAGAGCTATAAAATATCTAAAGATTAAAGCTTAAAGATGGAGATCTTCCTCAATTTATTCAGTCAAACTAAAAATTTTTGTTATAAAAGTCATAAAAATGAAAAATCTTCCATTTACTCACCCTCATGTATCGTTTCTGTGGGACTTCCACCTTCACAGCTCTTTTGCACTGATGAATCGTGCACAATACGACCAGGAACGTGCTTTAATAAAGAAGTAAAAGGAGTAAACTTTGATGTCAAATTTGGAGAAGGTGTGTGTAACTAAGATCTTGATCTCACTTCTGCTATCGTAACCGGTCAAAAAAGAAAGATGATTTGAATGAAGCAACTGGATTCTTTCTCTTCTTCTTAGACAGTCTGGCTGCTCCAGTGAACGTGTCCATCAGAGATCTGAAGGGCAGCTCAGCTGTGGTGACATGGGACACCCCGGACAGAGAGCCAGTCATCGGCTTTGCCATCACACAACAGGTAATCACAACATGTGACACAGAGAGAGAGAGAGGAAAGGTCACATACTCAGCACTCTATATTCACCACGCATGTTCATTAGTATAAAGCATCTCACAAAAGAGAAAGCATTTGGTTAAATACTAGTTTTATCTATCCATAACAGAAAAAAGATGTTCGCATGTTGCGCTTCATCCAAGAAGTGAACACTACCACGCAGAGCTGTGCATTGTGGGATCTGGAGGCAGATACAGACTACATTGTGCATGTTCAGTCTATCAGTATAAGCGGACCGAGTCCCCTCAGTGAACCGCTGCATTTCAAAACCCCGAAAGAAGCAGAAACACAGGCCTCTAAGAGCAAAGGTACTGAAAACAAACACACATCAACACACATCACAGTCTGAAATGCACAGCACGGCTTTTTCAGTATGAATTACTAATGAGAATGTTGTCTTATAACATCTGGGATATTTCTAAAACCATTAGATGTTATTAATAATCACCACTAATAATGCATTATATTCTTGACAGACGAAGTGACCATGGAGGAAGTTGGTCAGAACGCTCAGCTCAGGGCGGGAGAGCTCATCATTATTGTGGTGGTTCTGATCATGTGGGCAGGTGAGCACTGGACCATCATTACATCACTCAAACCCTGCTTCAATACACAAGGCTGGAATACACTACACAACTATCACCTCCAATTTACAGTCTGGAGGAGTCGACGATAGTTGCCAAAAATCAGAGGCAGATATTGGGCAGTTGGTGCTGATGGATTTTGCGTAGTGTGTGATGGACACAGACTCTGATATTTTTTTTTTAAGTTCCAGACAATCCACATTATTTTGCAACACGGAATTAATTTCTGTGAATGTGCGAGACTTCTGATTCATTAGTGCCTATAGGTAAATAATAGGGGTGGGACAGGTTCGCTGTAAAAAATCGAACCGTTCGGTTCTCCACCCACGGTTCGGCACGCGCTTGCGCCGCGGTTCAACCCAAATCTGACGACGCATCTATAATATGGTTTGTTGAAAACAACATGCAAAACAGACAGACGGATTCGGCTAATGTATGTTTCAGTCGATGGATATGCATTCTAGTTTTGATACGTTACAACAGCGATGATCAAAAGAACGTGGACAAAACGGTCACTGTAAACAAATGTTCAATGACGTGCCGAAAGCCATCGCCGTCATCACTCGGGTGTTGATAGCGCGCGACGCAAGCGCAGGTGAAACCTAAACATCTCACGTTGCTATCTGTGTTTAAACTAAACTCATTTAAACCTTTCCAATTTAAACATTCATCCGTAAGACGCGAAAGAGAGCTTAACTAAACTCATTTAAACCTTTCCAATTTAAACATTCATCCGTAAGACGCGAAAGAGAGCTCATGCGCGTGTAGGCTACTCATCCGAAGCGCGTACACAGAGAGCCGCGTCACAGCGCGCAAATGCTCTCGCGCAAATTCTCTTTCAAGACTTGCACCTAAACGGACAAATTCACACAAAAATTATGTCAACACGCCCATCTTAGCGAGTATCCTAACAAACATAGTAGGTTATGTCTTGAGAGAAAAACGAGACAGACAGCGCATGTGTATCAGTATCAGTGTACTGGATCTTTGAATTATGTCTTAAAGGGACAGCAGTCTGATATTCCTGCTCTATGAGTTTTAATGTTAATCGAACGACAAAGCACGAAGAAATCACTCTTGACTGAACAGCTTTTGTAACTTCAATAATGCTTCATCTTTATTTAACTATTCAAATAAGTTTATATGCAGTGTTATTTTATATTTGATTACTTTATTCAATTTCTGTACCTGAAAGCTGTTAGATACCTGAAAAACATTGTTTATTTTATTTGTATCTTAGCTCTCATGTATTTATTTGTCCTGTTTCTTGTAGTTAGATTATTTGTTTTTATTTTCTTTATCTTTATTTGACAATTGTCCTATTTTTTACTGAACATAGCACATACCGAACTGTACCGAAACCGTGACCCTAAAACCGTGATACAAACCGAACCGTCAGAAATCTGAACCGTCCCACCCCTAGTAAATAACTAGAAGAATAACAAAGTGCAGTAAACGGTCAAACTATTTGCGCTACAAACCAGTGTTTATGAGTATGATAATACATTAAACAGAGTGTCTATTTACACCAAGTGCAAATACCTGCCTAGTTGGCAGAAGCTATTTACACTAACTCCGCCCACCATTACCTGATGGAATCTGTGGCGTAGAGAATATTACGCTTATTATTTAGCTTTTGGGCAACAGACCCAAGTTCGAATCCACCTTTTGCTGAACTCATTCTTCTCCCTTTTCCCATCGCATATCAGCTTGGAGTGGCATTTATTTTAAATAAAAAATTAAGAAAATATTCGAAAAGTGGAAATAAAGTGCCTGCGGTATGTAATAGTGGGAATAAAGTGTTTAACAGGTAAGGCTAGGAGCAGATGTAGGGTAGATAACGTCCCAATAAGGCGGCATCAATTTATAATTTTAATAAATATAATCATATACACTGAATATGTTATTATTGCATACTGTTTTATAATGTACTACAATATACTGAGGTGTAAATAGCATCTGCCACAATTTGCATTAACAAATATTTATACTTAGTACAAAGAAAATACTTTTTATTGCTCTTTACACTAAATTTAGTGTAAACAGCATCTGTCCCTATCTGCATTCAGTGTAAATAACATTGTAAATAATATGATAACAAATACCAGTTTGCAATATCAAGCAGCATAACTGACTGTTTTTGTACAGGTAGGCCTAAAATAACTGAAGCAGATGACTCCGGAAGTCTTGCACATTCAGGTTACAAACGGCCACGCCGCTCTTCCGTTAAAAATAAGGTGAATACATACATGTAATTTTTGTGTCTTTCAGGTGTGATCGCGCTCTTCTGCCGGCAGTACGACATCATCAAAGACAACGAGCCAAACAATAACAAGGACAAAGCCAAGAACTCGTCAGAATGCAGTACCCCTGAGCATCCATCAGGGGGGCCTGCTGCGCAGTAAGGTATAACCACGACCCTATGAGAGTCCAGACCACACTAGGCAGGTGAATCATCCGGAATTGTAAATCCAACCAAACTCCATCAACATTTCAGTTCATGTCTAAAAAAAGACTATATAAGCATCATTTTCTCTGTGAACATCAGTACATAAATATTTCATAGGATTATAAATATGCACTTACCATAATGCATTTTGGTAACAACTTATTTCAATAGTCCATTCTACTAACCAGAAAGAAAGAAAGAAAAAAAAAGTTTTGGATTTAAACAGGCAAATGTGGCCATATACCTTCACCTCTTTCATTTTTCATTTACTCCACCATGTTCTGTGTTGAGCGCTCGAATCCTCTCACTAACGTTAGACATCTGCTTCCATCTCCGCAGTTCCCCATGAACAACAACAATAACCGAACGCCATCTGTGAACATTATCAAAGTGTGACGGGAATCGTTTTCACTTCAAAGGATTCTGCTTTTACCACACGGCTGCAGAACGGCTATGTGTGCTCCTCCTCAAAACAGGAAGCAGGAATTTTGGAAGTTTCCTGATGACAGCTGGAATAATCCTGCGGGCACAGTGAGCATCTGAAAGAGAGGCCAGAAAGGTGAACTTTCACACAGACCTGCTCTGGCTCCAGCTGTTTGGAAATCTGTGGCTTTTCGGGGACAGGAGAAAACCCTCTGAAAGAAATGCAGGGGGAAAGACTCTTCTCCAGACCCATTCAGAACACTTCTCTTTTAAACTTGAACACTCTTGAGCCTTTATCTGGTTTTCTCTTTAACCCTTTCCAAATGGCATGATCCACATTCCTCTGTTCAATGGAGATGAAGGCTTTTATAATGAAGTAAATCTAAAGTAAGAACCAAATGGAGGACATACACTGGGGTTCAAATGTCTGAAACCACATCTGGGATTTAAAATACCAGATAATCCTGGAAATAAATAAAGTTTGGGGATTTTGTAATATTCCAGACAAAGAACAGCTATAAAAGAACATGGAATTTAATAAATAAATAAAGAAGAAAATGTAAGCATTTTACTAATGGTTTCAGACTTTTTGGACCTCACTGTATAAGATCAGATTTGACAGCGAGTGGTCAGAGACTAATAAACAGTCCTGAATATGGATGTTTCACATCAAGATCCTTCAAGGCTTCATCAAGCGCTTCTTTTCCCAAACACGTTTATTCAAATCGCTTGTTCCCTTCCTGGGAGAGAAGCGTTCATACAGAGGATAGGCGGCTTATTTTGGACTGGTTCAAAAGAGTTGACAAAGAGATGAAAGAATAGTGTGAAATAATTTTACTGACAGCTCTCATTTCAGCATACTGAAGCGGCTTTTACTTCTATTGATTGTGTTCTTGTTTACACCTGCAGAGATACTTGACAAACAAAACGGATATATACTAAACCAGCAGTGCTGGGGAAGATACTTTAAAACTCTTTAAGCCACTCGTCATTTAAGAAAGGTGAGATTCATCAAAGCTACTCTGAAAAATGTACGCTGAAGCTTTTTAAGCTTAAAATGAATAATTTAATCAGATCTGTATTTGTTGTGGCACAAAATAAGGGGATTTAAATGAATAAACACTCAATTAGAGTGACTTAATTAAACATGAACAGATAAATTTACACTAAATACAACAACAAACTAGAAAACACTCACTTATATAGCCAAGTTAAAATTTTAGTAACATTTAACAAAATATTTCACTATTAAACAAGCACTTAAAATGCCATGCAGATGCAGGGACTCAAACGAGTGAGTTGTTTTTTTAATCTGAAATAATTCACTAAATTAATTCACTAAATACACTCCAGTGTTAGGAGAGTGTGTTTGATTATCACCTCGGTGGGTGATATAATGTGACATAAAAACAAATATGGGGGTTTTGTTATACTGCCTTGCTACTTGTTGTACAAATAGCTTGTTTTTGGAAAAACTACACTATTGAAACCAGCTGAGCTACTGTCATGGTACTAAAAAAGATGAATTGACAAAAAAGTACCTATTACTGTTAAATATCATACTCAGAGCTGGGTAGATTACTTATGAATTGTAATCAGTTACTGATTACAAATTACAATACAAAATTTGTAATCAGTAATATATAGTCTCTTGGATTACACATTTTTGGTAACGTACTTTTGGATTACATTTAGATTACTTTTGCGCTAACCCTTATTTGATGTCACATATATTGTAGGATAATCTTGTACTATTTTGAAAGATACAAAGAAAAAATATATTCCAAAAAATATATTCTGTTCACCAAGAAGAGCCTTAACAGATTCTTTTTAAAGTGCAATGTATGGACCATTAATACTTCAAAATACTGACACTAATACACCTGTTAGTGTTTACTGATAGTAACACTGAATAAAACAAAATCACATCTTATGATTTTAAAACATTTTTACTTAAAATTAAGTAAATTTAGAAAACAGCAACTTTACAAAAACAAATATTCTTGTTGTTGTTGATTTCTGTGCACGATTCCACACCCCTCCCCCTCATCGCCAGAAAAACTCAAAGAATCATGAACGTATATAAGCGGCAGGTTTGTTATGAAAAAAAATATAAACATTAAAAAAATGAAAAATTAGGAGAATCAATGAATTGTGAACAACTTACTGCCATTGTGTAAATAATATGTAATCATGTAATCCATAAAAAAGTAACTGTAGTCTGATTACGAGTATTTTTAAAAGTAGTTTACTCTAATTACAAGTACTTAATTTTTGGAATCTGATTACATAATCCGGATTACATGTAATCCATTACTACCCAGCTCTGATCATACTTTAGTTTGGTTGTGTATATTTCCTTAGGCTATATGTAGTGTTTATTCTTTAATAAAAGGTATTGTAGTAGGGCTACGAAATTTAAACATTTTAAAGGGCCGGTTCCACACAGACCATATTTCTGCTGTTAAAAATGAAAGATAGAGATCAGTGTAATAAAAGACCCCAGCAAAGTCTAAAAATGTGTTTTAAAAAAGTTGAACTTTTGAGTGTAGCATTTTTAGAATGCTGTGTCATGCGCGAGACGTCCGTCTAGCATGTTTACATTGAAAAACTATGGAAAAATAGTACAGTGGAATGTAAAAACACGTTCTGTGTGAATGGCCTCTTTACTATTTCTCATTATGATGTCAGTCCTGGTTTCAGTCATTTTAAATGGCGTGAGAGAATTTCGTTGTGATGAATGCTATAGAACATTTTCTGTGGACTGCCAATCGGAACTTCTGCTAATATGATGTTTCTCCAAAGGACATTCCCTGTGCTTTCTCAACGTCGTCTCTGAAGGAGACTATCCTCCTCTCTAAACAAGGGCTGAACATGCTTCACATCAGCAATAATACCACGGGGGATTCTGACCGGCCTCCAGGACTGCACTTAAACCGACAGGACCATCAATGGTGGTCGATAACATTATGGGATTTAACGGACAGAAATCACTGTACTACGCTCTCAGTTTTACTGTGTGCTTTTACCACACTAACCTGAACCAGTTAATTGTCATTAAATCTGATAAAAGAAATTGAAAAAGTATTTTATGCTGTTACTGTCACACCTCATAAATCTGAATATGGAATAGCAAACTTAATGGCAGTTTTCAAATAAGTTTCTTCAGCACTCCCGCTGTCTGCCATTGGTTGCACAAACCTATTAGCTGTAAATGGGATACTTTTAGTTGTCTCTGCATATTAAACTGGGATAGGAGAATTTATTTGAACATCTAAAAAACACACTTCAGCTTTAACACTTCAGTTTTGCACACTTCTGGCATGCATCTAAACCCTCAGCGACCCACTGAAGCAAAAATGTTCAAAGCAATAAAATAATGACTAAATATGGTTTAAGACTACATGCAATAGCAGATCAGACTATCAAGAGTGTTAGTTTTGGCAGGAAAATTTGTGTTCCCTTTCAGTTGGTCACATTCGACATCACGTCGCAACATACAGACAAATTGGGATCTCGCCTGAGAGCCCTATCACCTTCGAGTGTAAACTAAACGAGCCAATGCTCATTGTCATGCGAGATTTGCATTGTGCGCTCCGCCCCCGCAGCGTGGGTATAAAGACGGAAGCGGGAGCAACGCACATTCAGCTTTTCGCTTCAGAGCCAAGCGGTTCAACTGTTCTGCTCTGTCTATCACTACAAAAGAGTGTTATACGAATGTCTGCAAGTGCTCTCCAGGAAGAAGCCCCTGCTTCCAGTGATGGTGTGGCGGCGCTGCAGCGGTGGTCACGATCTTCCAGAGTATATTTCCTGCTGTTTAATACAGTCTAAAAGAGCTTTGAGCACACCGCAGGCTGCACTATTCCCTGCTAGTTGTGCAGCGGCCATTTCACCTGTGCGCTTCAGGACTTAAGAACGCTTTAATCCCTAAAAGAGCAAAACACAGATGTTAATGTTGCATCTTTCTAAAGATGTCATTCCACCTGCGTGTTTCTGGATGCGGTCATTTCCGGTTGCCGGATGACAGTCACAATCGTTGCCTCACGTGTCTGGGCATCAAGCACGCTGAGGTTGCTTTCATGGATGAGTCACGTACACACTCCGGGAAGATGATTATCATGTTGTTACGGTCGAGACTCCAATACCTTAAAAGAGGTGGAATTCCTTTACCTCTACCTATCTAGATCTTCTGGGTTTCAGAAGAGGGCTACTTCAGCCAGGCTGACCTGAGGATCACAGTGGGCATCCTCTGTGTCCCAAGCCCTGGAGGTTGGACGATTGTTTTCCCAGTGCCATTCTTTCCGGAAGTGCATGAGGAGGTTACTAGATCCTGGACAGCACCTTTATTTGGCCAGCAGTTCTCGGCTGCCCAGAAGCAGACAAAGGCGATCAGACACATCCTGCCCCAGCGGCCCGCTGCTGCTCCCACCCTGCCGCCAGCTGCAGCTGCTCTGCCTGCTCGTCGCAGAGGGCATCCCCCTGCGGCTTTCTCCGGCCCCGCACAGCCTCAGCAGCAGCCTCCATCTAGGCAACAGCGGGGAGCTGGCCGCAGGAAGGCGGTGCTGCCCGTCCAGGCCCCCGCCATACCAAGCGGCAAGCATAAAAGCAAGCAGCCCTGAGACGGGTGACCCAGAGATGGAGGCGACAGCTCTTCGGGAGATGGTGACCGCATCGCTCCCTCCCTCGGTAGAAGGAGGGCCAGGTAGAAAATCTTTTGTTTGCTTTTCTTTTTGTACCCAAAATTTTAAAAAAAGAGCAGTTTCTCCTATCTCTGGGTCCCAAGAGGGTGTGCGGATGACGTTGCGTCACTCTATGCCTGGGCATCCTCATCCTCCTCTTTTATCGCCAACGGGCAGCAGGGCCTGGTTCGAGAATGCTATGCCCTTACTTTCATGTCTCGATTCTCCCTCGACACAGACCATTCCTATGCTCTGTGTTTGAGGGGTGGGCATAACAGTACAGTCCGCCCCTTTGGGCTGTCCCTGTCGGCTCACGTCTTCACAGAGGTCATGGAGGCAGCCCTTGTTTCCATGAGAGAGCACAGCATTCACATTCTCAACTTCCTCGTTGACTGCTCATTCTGGCTCAGTCGCGAGAGCAGTTGTGTGAACACAGGGACATAGTGCTCAGTCACCTCAGCCAGCTGGGGCTTCGGGTCAACTGGGAAAAGAGCAAACTCTTCCCACGCAGAGGATCTCTTTACTTAGTATGGAGTTGAACTCTCAAGGGCAGAACAGTGGCTCCACTTATACCATTTTAGAGGCTCCTGGGGCATATGGCATCTGCAGCCAAAGTACACTATTTTGCAAAAAGTATTGGGATACTTCTCCAAATCATTGAATTCCGGTGTTCCAATCACTTCCATGGCCACAGTTGTATAAAGTCAAGCACCTAGGCATGCAGACTGCTTCTACAAACATTGCTCAGTGAATTCAAGCGTGGTACCGTGATAGGTTGCCATTTGTGAAATTTCCTCACTACTAAATATTCCACGTTCAACTGTTAGTGGTATCATAACAAAGTGGAAGCAATTGGGAACAACAGCAACTCAGCCATGAAGTGGTAGGCTTCTCCTAGTACAGGTGTCCAGGCATGCTGTTTTCACGGATGCCTCCACCACTGGCTGGGGTGCCACAAACAACGGGCATGCAGCTTCAGGTATTTGGATGGGTCCCTATCTGCACTGGCACATCAATTTCCTTGAGTTGCTTACGCTGGGCCGCTTCAAAACGCTGCTAAAAGGCAAGCACGTACTGGTCCATATGGACAGCACTGCGGCCGTTGCGTACATCAAACATCAAGGTAGTCTACGTTCCCACCATATGTCGCAACTCGCCCCCCCATCTCCTCCTATGGAGTCAGAAGCATCTGAGGTTGCTTCGTGGCATTCACATTCCGGGCCTTCTCAATCGTACAGCCAAAAAGCTCTCACAACAGCCTGTGCTTCTGGGAAAGTCGAGACTCCATCCCCAGGTGCTCCAGCTGACATGGAGACACTTCGGAGCCACACAGGTAGATCTGTTTGCCTCTCCAGACACATCCCAGTTGTTTTACTCCCTGACCGGGGGGAGCCTCAGCATAGATGCACTGGCACACAGCTGGCCCCAGGGCTTACGCAAATATGCGTTTCCAGTGAGCCTACTTGCACAGACACTATGCAAAGTCAGGGAGGACGAGCAGCAGGTCCTGTTAGTTGCACCTTACTGGCCCAACCGGATCTGGTTCCCAGAACTGATGCTCCTCACGACAGCCCCTCCCTGGCGCATTCCTCTGAGGAAGGACCTACTTTCTCAGAGACGGGGCACCCTCTGGCACCCATGTCCAGATCTCTGGAACCTCCACACATGGTCTCTAGATGGGACGCAGAGGTCCTAGGTGATCTACCCCAGGCAGTGGTAGACGCCATCACTTCAGCAAGAGCACCCTCTACAAGGAATGCCTTCTCACTGGGAAGACCCTTGGAGATGCCCGATCAGAGCTGTGCTTTCCTTCCTCCAGGAAGGGTTGGAGCGAAGGCTGTCTCTCTCCACCCTAAAAGTGTATGTTGCCGCGATTGCCACACATCATGATCCTGTAGATTGTAAATCTCTGGGAAAGCATGACCTAATCACCCCGTACCCTCTTGAGATCTTTCTCTGGTGCTTACTGCATTGCAGAGAGCCCCCTTAAATCCGCTGCGGTCTGCAGAGCTGAAAATTCTGCCAATAAAAACAGTGCTCTTAAGTGCGCTGGCTTCCATCAAGAGGGTAAGGGACCTGTAAGCATTTTCGGTCAATGAATCATGCCTGGATATGTGGCCAAAGTTCCCACCATGCCTTTCAAGGATCAGGTGGTGAACCTGCAAGCACTGCCCTTGTAGGAGGCAGACCCAGCCCTAGCTTTGCTCTCTCCCATTCACACTTTGCGCCTATACGTGAACTGAACGCAGAGCTTCAGGACCTCAGAGCAGCTCTTCATCTGTTACGGAGGCCAGCAGAAGGGAAAGAGCCAGTGTAGAGCCAGTGTCCTCCCGTGTACTCACCTCAAGTATCCAGTAAACACTGGAGAGACTGCTCAGTGTCTCGATTGCTGCGCCATTCCCTCTATAGACCATATACGTGCGCTTATTTTGATCTTCTGTTCAGTTCCCCACATGGCGAGCCCTGTTGAGTTCCTCCATCGCCCTTGGCAGTCAGATGTCTGACGCCAGGCCTAACACTCTTAAGTACGCCCATTGGTTGAACCCTGTGCTAGGCTAGGTGTCCATATGTTGTGATCCCCACAGTGATCCCATATGTGTATTCTTCTACGATACGGTTCCCCTCTCTGTGAGCCTGTGTCTTTCGCTTGTCAGAGTCCGCTCTGACGTCCCTGCTGGTGTTGACTCCATCCTAACTAGGCCAGAGCCACCTCAGGGACATTCCATAAGTTGTACTGCCCTTAACGCCCAGTTCATATGTGCAATCTCCATGATATCTCCCTGCGGGCAGGATGTGGATTCCGCAGTGTACCTTCCAGTGTTCCAGTCCAATAGTCTTATTGTATGGGTCAAGCAGAACAACAGTAATAGACTCTCTCTGCGTAAGCCCTGTCCTGTCTTCCGCCTCAGTAGTTAAGGGGGGATCAGGTGGCTTACTAGGGGTGCTGGAAGGGGCAGCAATAGTGGTGCTCTGTTAGGGAGCCCAATTCCAACTGAAAGGGAACATCTCAGTTACATATGTAATCCTCGTTCCCTGAAGGAGGGCAAAAACCTGAATGTGTGTTGCTCCCGCTTCTGCCTTTAACTCCCTCGGGTCGGTGGTCACGCCGGCGATACCACCTCGGTTTTTTTCTTACCAGTGTGAAAGAGACTCAAAATACTCCGTCAATGTTGCACATATAATTAAGAGTTATACACCATTAAAATGTGTGGAATATCTTCTTTTATTTGTGTACACCCAGAGTAAAAACAAAATGATGTGCTTTTTGCAAAATAAAGAAAACTAACATGATGCGTGATCTCTCGTCTCCCTCTGAACGAAGTTTAATCTGATGGTTCTCAGAAAATGAACTGTAACTTAGTGAATACTAATGACACAAAAATGAGACTTATGTCTAAAAAAACGTTGAAATGTCAGGTTTTAAATCGTGTAAGTCAAATCGAAAACAAATATTCTGTGTTTATGTAATCTGTATGAAAAGAGACACATGTCAGACGCCCGTGATTCAGCTCATTATCCGCTAATGCGGCCACGCCCACGGAGCGAGCGCTATTCAGACGCAAATTCTGAGGCAATACATGTATATATCATTTCAATCGTGCATTTATTGTCTTGAAAAGTGTTTATCTGGATGTTAAAGCCATGGTTAGCGATCTCTGGAAGACATGCCGTTAGTTCCTGAATGTCCTGTTCTTCTTTAGAGTAATTTGTGGACTAAAGGTGTACAGAGCGCCCTCCGGCTGCAAGTATGAATTGAAAACACAGTATCCAGCGCTCACAGTGATGACAATAAATATTGAATAAATATTACTTCTCTGTATAGAAAATTGACATAAACATATGAGTACCCATCAATATTTCTCCAAATGTGCATGCTTTTAAGCTAAAAGACTATATGAAATGCCATAGAGGTAACATGAATGTTCAGACGCTTTGCATCACAGAAATACATTATATTTTAAAGTATATAATAGAATACCATTATTTTAAATTGTAATAATATTTCACAGTATTGCTGTTTTTTCTGTATGTTTGATATACACCATGATGAGCTTGAGACATGATCACAGAGGGTTTTTTCACAGCCTACCTGACTGAAAGAGCTCATTAATATGCAGCTCATTAGATGTCTTTATGCGATTCTTTTGTCTTCTCAGGTGTAAATCACCCATTATTCATGATGATTCACGCCTCCACGCATACTGTGTTTCTTGACAAAAAGTGTCTTACAAAAACTAAATCAATATATTGTTATAAATGAACGAGTATGCAGGATAATTTTTACATCATTTTGAAGCAAAAACTCTAGTCTACAACCTCCAATACCCAGAAGTCTTGTGAACACAGATTTAATATATATTTTTTGGCTTTATTTCAGTGACTTAAGTTTTTTGTTTTTTCAATAACCACGCATAAACGTTATTCCTTCAAAAACACAAACATGTACATACATGTTCCTCACATATTATGGTAGCCTAGTTTGTGCTGAATACAGTGTAATGACACTTTTTCCATTAATATGTTTATGAACAGACCCCTGAGAGTTAAGAGTATCTGAACGTTTTCCATTCAAAAGCTGTGATGGATTTTTCTCTTTCTCAGCCCTACAGTTGTTTGATTATTACTGATGTCATCATAGACAGCGGAAGATCTATTAAGCTGCATTCACACTAATGCACAGATCTCTTTTGAAATACAAGATGTCTTTGTCCTGTCTGTTTACTCCCTTAAGACATCTAATTGAGTGTGTTTACATTAATTTCGTGCCATAAAAGCATTTTGGGCACATTTAACCACTTACACGGAGTCGCACACAGCCACTTGCACAAGCGCTCTTCACAAACAGCATGTGGGCATTTACTATAAAATTGAAAGCAGCCTTCTGTCAGTGAGTTTCGTATTTATAAAATATAAGCCCACAGAATTTCAAACAACATAAATGATGCCTTTGTAGAGAATTTGTAAGAAAAATAGGGCTGCCTGTATGAAACTGTTTGAAAGATTATTTTATAGATGGTTCGAGTGGTGAAATTCTCAGAATCGTTGGAGAGAGAATCACGATTCATTGATGGATGACTCTATAGAACAACAATTTTTGCTTAAATCTCTTAGCGTTTTGTATTTACTTTTATCAACATGGTGAGAATGCTTTATTATGTCATTAACTCCTCAGTTTTGGTTGGCTTTCAAATTACTAAACGCTTTAATTGTGATAGAGGAGTGTGACAAGGTTGCCCCATTTCTTTTTCTTCTAGCTGTTGAATTGTTATCAATTAATATTTGACAAAATCCCAGTTTAAAAGGTATCTCTATATTTGGTAAAGAATTTAAAATATAACTAGCTGATGATACTACTGTATTTCTTAAAGACCAAAGTCAAATTCCATTGAGTATCAATAATATTAAATCTTTCTCTGAAGCCTCAGGCTTATTTATCAAAGTGTGAACAATTTTTTTCTGGTCCATATCATCAAAACATTGAACATTTATTGAATATTTCTTGAATATTTTTGATCATTTCATTTCATATTTTCTACTTGGTTTATTTGTTGTTTTGTTTGTGCAATGTAAATGATGTTTGATTGAATAGATGAATATAATATACGTGCAATTCACTGCAAGTTTTGGGTTTGTTACTTCATGTTGGGTAAACCAAAGGAGGTCAACATTCATTTTTTAATACCTAAGATAGTTTTAAGCCTTCTGCTTTTACTCTGATATATAACTTAAGCTAAAAAAAAAAAAGAGTAGATTTATACAATTATTTGGAGTGCCTTTACAAGTGGATAAAGATTTGGGACAATTTTGCTTCTGTCTCAGATGCGAGCGATTTTTCAACATGCCATCTTGCCCGGAAGTCCCAGAATGTCCTCAGCATGCTATGTTTCGAGTGAATAGCTAGTGTAATCCATCTAATCTAACAGTGGATTTAGCTGACAAAGTCAATATTGTGGAATCAAAACAATGCCTAGTCTTTTTCACTGCAACTTTAAAGGAAGCTTTAAAGACAATGTTGTCGAAACTAGCACTGGATAAGTTACCTGAGGTAATTTTATTTCACAGTGTTTGCTAGCCTGGCATAATGATCTCATTGTATACTTTTCACCATTTATTCTGAGGGTATGACCGATTGTTTCCACATATCCATTTTATTTAAAGTCATCCCCTTGGAATTATAAGGTTCTATCTGCATTCTGAGCAGTTCTGAGATATTGATGAGAAATGATGACTGAATTTTCATTTTTGGGTGAACTATACCTTTATTTTTTAATTAATATGGAAATATTAAATTATTTTTTAAAAATAAAATTAGACTCTAAATAAGAAACTAAAACTGCCAGTAGGTGAAGGTAAATGTCTTGATTAAGTCGTTCATTCATTCATTTGATTCATTCAAATGACTGCATTTGTTCAGGAGTAAAGTAAATAAATGGTTCTCTTCGGGCATCTTGAACTTGAAGCGGTGCTACACAGACCAATGACATGACATCAAACTAGTAAAGTACCGCAAGAGCGAATAGAAAGCAGACAGCTCTGTATGCTTTTGAATCGCTCTTGATGTACTTTGATATCATACACCAATCCGTCTGTGTAGCACTGCTTCAAGTTCAACAAGTCTTATGAATGGTCCGCTGAATCATTAATTTGACTTGTCTTGTCTTGTCTTGTTTATTTGTATAGCACAATTTAAAGGTTGCACCAAAGCGCTTTACAAAACACGTAGAAGAATGGAAAACATACATCGACAACATAAAACACCACATCAACATATAAAGCACCACATCTAATCGTTGTATGCTACCAACATTAGATTGATTTCACTCGGTTCCTTCAAAACACATATTCAGAAATGAAACACTGCTGTGCATTGTGCGGAGATGAACAGTTTTGCTTTGTCTTTATCTAAATCGACAGCCTTTATATATATATATATATACACACAAAGTATCCTTGAAAAGGGGGCTTGACTTGTCAAACAGTGGTGGCTTTTTCTGGACCTCTGCGATTAAATTCTCTGCAATGCCGTCTGCCATTTTAAATGCATGAATTCCAGTTGGCTGTCAGTGTTTCCCTTTCGAAAGGGAACTCAACTCTGCGTTTACCGCTATGGGGAACCGTCACTCGTGACAGGTGTCCAAATGCCAAAGAATCACACCACTCCAATCCTATTGGCCGGCGACAGCCTATGACGTCATCATAGCGCGAGCCCAGAAGTATAAAGGGAGCGCCTGAGGAAGCAGTCAACATCTTCTTGTCTTTCGGGACTGTTCTGTCTATGCCATTATTTTCAACACCGGTAAGGAATTACTCTATATATGCCTTACAAACTTTCAGGAGAATGTGTTCATCCATGTCCCAGGTTTTGACACTTGATTTACACGTTTCTGGTGTTTTTTCTGTCTGGAGAGGAGCGCGCATAGACGGTGCTTGAGGGCGCCGTCTGTGTGTTTGTCTATTGTTCAATTGTCTATTGTGAATTGTATTCTCTCTCGGCTTCCCCGGGGCTGACGAGGATGAGTGGCTGGATGATGGAGACGTCCGTGTTTGACGTCATCGCATCCGATAGTGAGCGCTCCCCTGGCTGCTGGGGTATGTGGAGCTGCTGTGTTTTTGGGACGCGCTTTTCGGCGTGCTGCAGCTGCCGTGAGAGCGCGTTAAGAAAGGGGCTGCGCGCAGATGGCTCGTCGAACGGTTCCTTTCTGTCCATGAATGTTGCTCCCATAGACTTTTCATTCCTTCCTGATCTCTGCGTTTGAGATCGTGAGGGCATGAAAAGTCCCCTAGCCGTTCAGATTTGGATCTGAGCCAGACAGACGGGAGGAGGAAGAAGCAAGAGTGAGATGGGTGATCGATTGTAAACACCGTTGCATTTGTAATCGATCCCCCAGCTATTTAAAAAGGCGATTTATATCTACCCTCTCCTTTTCTTCTTTCACCTCCTATATATATATATATATTATATATATATATATATATGTGTGTGTGTGTGTGTGTGTATTTGTATGCATGTATACTTCTTATGATCAGACTGATGACTGGGCCCATAGTAATTATTTCTGGTGGTCTGCTTTTTCGGTTTGATAATGAGAGGATCTTTTAGGCTTAAAAGAACCCTAGATTCTATCCTTTTTCATGTAAAAAAAAAAAAGAGTATTAGGGATCTTCGGTCTTTTAGCCGCAGGAATATGAGATGGGTCTATTTTATGTTTTTAAAATAAGACCTTGTTTTCCTGTATAGTTTTTCTGAGCATGTAGTTTATCAGGAGGCTGGCCCATCTCGAGCTGAGGCTCTGAGACAGGGCCAGAGGTCCAGTATGGCCGCTCAGGCACCTCATCTTTTCAGAGCAAGGCGCAGAGACGGCTGGACTCGAGGAGGAAGAAGCAGGTTTGAGGAGGTGATCAATCACATACACCAATAGCATCTGTGATTAATTCCCTCTCGTTGCAGGGGCAACTTTGCGTTTGCCCTCGCCCCTTCTTCCTCTGCCTCCTGAGTTTGAGCTTCTTTCTACTTGCTCAGGTGTTTCTTTTACAGTTAGGCTGACGGCTGGGCCTTTGATAATATTTTTTCTAAAGGCCGCCTTCTGGCTTGATAGTGAAAGTGCTTTTAGGCTTAAAAGAACTCTTGATTTCATCCTTCTTCATGCATAAAAATAAGGAGGGAAAATCTTCGTTCTACGAGCCGCAGGAAGGTAAGCTAGGTCTATATTTTTATGTTTATAAAAAGTATGGACCTTGTTTTTCCTGTATAGCTTTCCTGAGCATGTAGTCAGTAAATTTAGAAGGGGTTCTTTTGGGCAAAATAACTGTAGCATTAGGTTGGCTAGTTTTCAAAACATGCTGGTCGCTTTATCGCTGCTATTTTGTAGCCTCCTATGTTAGAGTAGCTTCTCAGCTAATACTTTAGTTTGGTTTGAGTTAGCACTCGTCACTTCAGTTATTTGTGTGCAGGTCGGCTTTATCGGCCGCCTGACATTGTTTGCTTGTAGTGCTTCATTTTCTCCTCTTATTTGAAGGATTCAAAATGAAGCCCAAGCTTTGCTTGGCCCAGTAGGCCTTAGTTAACGGCTAGGCTAGAGCTAGGTTTAGGTGTTTGTTTGTTACATCACCTTTATTATTACTATCCCTCTGAGGTTGTATAGTTCCTAGTTCTGGCCTCCTCCTGAGGGAGTTGCTGGCCGTATGCCCATTTCCCCTTCGATGTGATGTAGGTGCTAGGTTAACAGCTAGGGTTATAGGCTGTTATGAGCCTTCCTGGTGCTGTTTTTCCCAGGTGGTAGGCCCTTATCTTTGAGAAGATAAGTTATGCAGTGTTGCTAGGCCCCACTTTGTATAACTTTGTCATGCTTATAATGTTTTCTCATGAGCCCCTTGAATTATATTCAAGTTTGAGTATACGGTGCTAAATGCTTTTAGCTTTCGCTCTCAAGGGTTCAACACAGATCTCAGGTCGGTTTTGTGAAAACATTTATCCTGTTTGGATGGCATGTATTACAAAGCATTTATTTTTGCTTTGGGTTCTAAGCCTTAGCCCTACATACTTTAAAATATGTGAGCTTACTCTAGTGCTGCCACAGGTTATCTCCTGTTTCTGTGATAGCAGGCTGTGTTTAGCCTCTATCTAAGAACGTAGTGTTTTGTTGTACTCCCCGGCTAGGGTTTGTGTTTCACTGAGTGCATCACCTGTTGGATTGCACACTCAGGTTGAGTGTAGAGAATCTTATTCTGGTTAGAATAGAAATGATCTCTGATAGCTCCCAGTCGATCATGACCACAGCAGCTGTTTTACATATACTGTTAAGATTGTTGGCTCTTTATTGGTAGCCTCTTTCTAAGTACAGCTTGTATCTTGGGCGCTGTTGGTTTATGATCGCGAGTTTGCTCACATATCTTAGCACTGCCTCAGGCTTATGCTCATGTTTGTTTGAGGTGGTAGGCCTTGTAGGCCTCCCTTAGACCATGGTAGCATATTTATTTGTACCATGTACATTGCCTGTTGGAATGTGTAGGCTTAGCTCAGGTTGTGTAGCTAGTTACCCACAATTAGCTTGTTGGGTCTAGAGCTGGTCCCCTTTGAGCTTGGTCCCTATTTATGACCAGTGGCTGGCGCCACATGGTGCTAAAAGTAGTAGGCCCTGCCAGGCCTCCTTTTCAGTTTTCATGTTGGCACAGCTGGGTTGGTTATATTTCTCCATCTCCATGGTTAAGTCATGTTTGCTGACTCACACCGCCATCGGCCACACCTACCTCTGTAAGAGTAGGCCCTAGGTCAGGCCTCTCATAGAGTACTGTGGCGGACTGTGTACTCCTCTTATCCAAGTGTTCAGGTGTCTTATCGAGTACTTGGCCTACTGGCTGGTTTAGTCATGAAGCTACCACTGGCTGATGCCATGTGTTCATGGAGGTTGAAGGCCCTACCAGGGCCTCCTTTCAGTTTGCATGTTGGCACAGTTTTGTGTTGGTCTCTATGTGACTCATCACCATGGATGGGTCATGATTGCCACTAGCTGACGCCACATGTTTATGAGTCGTAGGCCTTTTTTAGGCCTCCTATATATCATGCTGGAGTTTCAGCTGTGTACTCCTCTCGCTTAGAGAGTAAAAGGTGCTTTTACTGAGTACGTTTTCTGAGTGGCTTGCCTCTCAGGGTGAGTTCTTGTGTTAAACCGATTGGTTGTTCGGTTTTATGCATTTACTTCCTTGAGCATGGTCTCCTTTAGCTCTAGTTGAGCTAAGTAGTTACCTTGTTTTTAACTCGGTTCTATTTTGCTCCTAGAACTTTAGTGGCCGCTAGCTGGTGCCGCATGTGACAGGTAGACCCTCGGGCCTCCTTTGGTAACATGCTGGAATGTACCTTTTACATTTCTTTTACATTTCTTTACTAAGAGAGTAAAGGGAATTTTATGTCGCTGGCTGGCCAGGGCTTCGGGTGACTTATAAACCTGCTTTGTAGTCGGTTGTCCCACCTGGAGCTTGATAACACTGCCACGAGCTGATGCCACGTGTCTGCTGAGGTTATAGGCCCACGGGGCCTTCTTTGGCAAGTGATGGCATACACTGTACTCCTCTTGCTTAAAGAGTAAAATGGTTCTTTTACCAAATACACTGCTCACTGGATTGTGTTAGGATGGACTGTTTTGTGGGCACTCACAGTTACTTAATTACATGGTTGGACGTGCGCCCGGCATGTTAGCTTTTCAGGTGAGTGGCCTTATGGGCCACCCTGGAATACCACCATGCGATTTGAGTTTCTGGTATGATATTTAGTTCCTCTTCTAGAACTTTAGTTATGTTGAAGGCCCCTTTTTCCGGCCTCTATGATTATGTGCCTACAGTATGGTCTATCTGTTAGGTTGAGCTTCGTATATCCCTTTGGATTGACTGTGTAATTGTGCTTAGCTCCCTAAGCTGGTCATTGGTTGTAGACTTCTATGAAGTTTCCCGTTGAGACCAGGCCCAGGCTGGTTTGTGCTCCCCTGTACCAGGGTTTTTCTAGCGCACAGCCTCCTCAGTGCATTAGTCAGACACTGAGTAGATCCTAGGATAAGCGGATTATACTCCCCTCAATACGAGGGTTTATAGCACTGAGCTGAGTTCTGTTCTCCGGGATGCCCATCTCTGCGCGTGGGTTTGAGTTGCTCACTGCTCATTCGCAGTCGCTCTTACTTGCTCTCTTCTCTGAAGAATGCGTTATGGAGATTCTGTGTATCAGACAGGGTTGGCCCAAACTAAGTTTGGCCTTCGCCAAATTAGTACGGCTTCCCTGGTGGCACTGAGGGTGACTTTGTTCACCTCTAGTGACTGGCCGGGGTTCCTTTCGGTTTCCTGGCCATATTCCCTTTAAGGGACCGCTTTCCACGGAATGCTGGTCCCAGATACCCTGAGCAGCTTTGGAAGGCTTTCTGCGGATGGCCTCTTTTAGGCTCAGCTTGGGCTGTTGGCCATAGGGAATGCTGTCACTGACAGCCTTGCGTGACCTGAGGGGGAGTTGCTCCCGGCATTTCTCTGAAACTGCTGGGCGTTTGTCTAGTCATTTGGCATACACTTTCCTTTAGCATGGCGGCGTGGGTATATCGTTCCCTATAGCGGTAAATGCAGAGTTGAGTTCCCTTTCAAAAGGGAACGTCTCAGGTTACGTATGTAACCATGGTTCCCTGCGAACAGGGAACAAGACTCTGCAATGCCCTGCCATGCTTCGGGCTGCCTGCTGAACAGTCCCTCAAGATGAGTAGGTGTTGACTGCTTCCTCAGGCGTTCCCTTTATACTTCCGGGTTCGCGCTATGATGACGTCATAGGCTGTCGCCGGCCAATAGGATTGGAGTGGTGTGATTCTTTGGCATTCGGACACCTGTCATGAGTGACCGTTCCCCATAGCGGTAAACGCAGAATCTTGTTCCCTGTTCTCAGGGAACCATGGTTACATATGTAACCTGAGACGTTTATCGTTCAACAGCTGAAAAAATATCTGAAAGTGATCCCAACGATATAGTTTCTCTTTATTGTTATCGTTATAGCTGTGGTGTGGACACTGCTATTCTTTTATATTTGGAATGATTTTTAGAACTATATCTTTATAGTTATCATACTTGGTGTGAACGGGCCTTTACACTTTTACTTACCACACTACCTTCGTCTCCTGGAAATCCAGGATGACCGTTCTGACCAGTAGAGCCCTAAATAATAAAAACAAAAAAGAGATGCTGACACACAAAACTGAGTGAGCTCCCTACATAAGTAGAATTCTTAAAGGCATTATAGGCACATTCCCTATGCAAAGGATATTTAAAATCATGCTGCTTTCAAGGATAACCAATTTATGTCAAAATCTAAAGCAGCAATGCATTTATCCTTTGCATAATGACATAATGCGACATAGTGAGAAAAATCCATTAAATCCACATAACCAGGATCTCTGACCTTTTGACCCGGTCTTCCAGAGGGTCCTCGTGGTCCAGGTGCACCAGTGCATGAACAAGACACATTGCAGCATTTCCTCAGCCCCACTGTTTCCTGAGAGGAGAGAAAGGTGCACAATGTGTGAAACCGTTTACTGTTGTTGAAGACACAGGCCATGCATCCAGTCAAATTTTAGGGTATTTTACCACAAATTCATTTACATACGTAACTGAGATGTTCCCTTCCAGTCGGTCACGTTCGGCGTATGTCAGAATTGAACGGACGAATTGGTAACCCTAATAAAATGCCACAGTTGCTTGCCCTTCTAGTGCCCCTCGTAAGCCTCAGAATCCCCCCACACCTCGGAGCGGAAGAGGGACCGGGCTTACGCCAAGAAGTCTATCACTGCTGTTCCGCATGACCCACTCAGTGAGACTATTGGATAACACTGGAAAAGCGTGCCCTTCTATGGAACACTGTGGAATCCACATCCTGCTCGAAGGGAGGTGCCGTGGAGAATACATGTCCCTGGGGTGGCTCCAGACAACAAGGAAAAGACAACACTTAGCAGGGACGGCAGAGCAGCCTCTGCCAAGGGAAAGACACTGGCTCACCGTGGGGAGTTACTGTGGAAGAATACACACATGGGACTGCCATAGGGGTCACAACATATGGCACCAAGCATAACACATGTAGCAGTGCATACGAGTGCTAGGCCTAGCGTCAGACACTCCACAATGTCTGAGGCCACAAGGGGTGACGGATGAACTCTACAGGGTTCGCCAACTGGGAAACTTACTGGAGCAATGAGCACACTTATCCGGTCCGAAGAGAGGGGAATGGCACAGCAAGCCGACACTAGAAGGGGGGTTCTGGTGTTTACTGGCCACTAGGGGTGACTATGCGGGAGGTTACCGGTTCTACACCAAGGCTATAGAACTTAGCGAACGTGTTAAGTGTCGCCCAGCCCACAGCTCTACATATATCTGTCAGCGAGTGGCCTCATGCCAGCGCCCAGGAAGAAGCAACACCCCTTATGCCAGTGCAATGGTATCCACTATCCAGTGAGCCATTCTCTGCTTAGAGACAGCCTTTCCCTTCTGCTGGCCTCCGTAACAGACGAAGAGCTGATCTGGGGTCCTGAAGCTCTGTGTTCTGTCCACTTAAGTGTGCAAAGCATGAATGGGACAGAGCAGAGCCAGGGCTGGGTCTGCCTCCTCTAAGGGCAGTGCTTGCAGGTTCACCACCTGATCCCAAAAGGGAGTGGTAGGAACTTTGGGCCCATATCCAGGGTCTCAAGATAACATGAGAATCACCTGGGCCAAATTATAGGCACAATTTCGACTGAAAAAGCGTGCAGGTCCCCTACCCTCTTGATAGAAGCCAGTGCGACCAGGAGAACTGTCTTAAGGGACAGGGTTTTTAACTCAGCTGACTGCAAGGGCTCAAAGGGCAGTCTCCAAAGTGCCGTAAGCACCAGGGACAAGTCCCAAGAAAGTAAAGAGTGTAGACAAGGAGGATTCAATCCCCTCGCCCCTCTCAGGAACCTGACTATCAGGTCTTGCTTCCCCAAAGACTTACTTTCAAATTCATGCAAATGCATGGCAACAGTGGCGACATACACTTCGCTCCAACCTGTCCTGCAGGAAGGAAAGCACTTTCCTGACTGAGCAAGTTTGGGGTTCTCCCAGTGAGAGAACACCATTCGACAAACAGGTTCCACTTCAATGCATAGAGGTGCCTCATAGAGGGAGGACAGGGAGGGGCTGTCGCGAGGAGCATCAGTTCCGGGAATCAAGTCCGGTTGGACCAATAATGCGCAACCAACAAGACCTGCTCCTCGTCCTCCCTGACTTTGCACAACGTCTGTGCAAGAAGGCTCACTGGGGGAAACGCATACTTGCGTAGGCCCTGGGGCCAGCTGTGTGCCAGCGCATCTGTACTGAGGGTCCCCTTGTCAGGGAGCAAAACAACTGGCAATAAGACATGTCCGGGGCGGCAAACTGGTCCACCTGTGCAGTCTCGAAGCATATCCTGATCAGCTGAACCACCTGGGGATGGAGACTGCTGTGAATGGCACAAAGTGACCTCAGATGCTTCTGACTCCATAGGAGGAGATGGCGGGTGAGTTATGACATGCGACGGGAGCGTAGACCACTCTGATGGTTGATGTACGCAACGGTCACAGTGCTGTCCTTATGGACCAGTATGTGCTTGCCTAGTAGCAGCAATATGAAATGGCCCAGTGCAAGACGTACTGACGACAACTCGAGCCGGTTGATGTGCCAATGCAGTTGGGGTCGTGTCCACAGACCCGAAACTGCATGCTCGTTGTACGTGGCTCTCTAGCCGGTGGCAGAGGCATCTGTGGAGACCACAGCATGCCTGGACACTTGCTCCAGGGCGAACCACTTTTCCCACTTTTTGGGTGTGAGCAAAAACACACCGTCCCCCATTTATGGGGATTAAAAAAGAGTGGGTGGATTTTTATCATAAGGTGGTTGTGTACACACACTGCCGACACACATTAATGTTCAAACACCATGTAAAAGTGAATTTTGCATAATAGGTGCCCTTTAACACTCTGAGTCGGGAAACACGCCGCCGCGTTTTGCTGGATTTTTTTCACATAGCAGCAAAATCAACTTAAAATACTCTGTCATTTTTTGTTATAGAGACAGATGTAATATATCAATTGAAACTAGAGAATGTTTTCTTTTATTTGTGTACACTCAGAGTAAAAACAAAATGTTGTGCTTTTTGCAAAATAAAGAAAACTAACATGATGCGTGATCTGTCGTCTCCCTCTGAAGGCAGTCCATCTGATAGTCCTCAGAAAATGAACTGTAACTTAGTGAATACTAATCACAAAAAAATGAGACATATGTCTAAAGAACAGTGAAAGGTCAGGTTTTAAATCATGTAAGTCAAATCGAAAACAAATATTCTCTGTTTATGTAATCTGTTTGGAAAGAGAAGGTTGTCAGACGTTTGCGAGACAGCTCATTATCTTCTAATGCGGCCACACCCACGGAGCATGCGCCTATTCAGACGCAAATTCTGAGGCGATACATTCAACAAAGTGAACGCCCGTGTCAGCTCGGGAAAGCGCATCAAGCTTGGTCAGTTTCATGTAGGCTACCTTTCATCATTTTAAGATGCGGTGAAGAATAATTCTAAAAGTATTTACCTCAGTGGAAGAGCTGGTTTCATTTTCATTTCGAGGATCTACTTAAGCCAATGACTGTGAATGGTAAGATTTTTTTATTCTTTAGTTCTTTATTTTAATTGCGATATAGTGTCTGTGAATATTAAGCCGCAAAAAGACTGTTTAAATAAGAATCCTGCAAGTTTTGTGTGTCTCAGTGTGAATTAATGGGGTAGATCGACTTACATTAGTAAATTGCCATGGCTATTCCCAAATTATATTGCTATACTGAGATGGGTGAAATCAACTGAAATACGTAATAAATACTGAAATAAAATGTGTTAGCAATTTATTAAACTGCACATTAACATTTAGGCTCTATAATATAACAAATATAATATATAAAATGCCATAGAGGTAATATGAATGTTTAGACACTTTGCATCACAGAAATAGATTATATTTTAAAGTATATTAAAATAGAAAACTATTATTTTAAATTGTAATAATATTTCACAGTATTGCTGTTTTTTTTTTCTGTATTTTTGATCAAATAAATGCAGGCTTGATGAGCATGAGACTTTTTTCAAAACATTAAAAATAGTAATGTGTCCAATCTTTTGACTGGTACTGTAATTTAAAATATATGCCTATACAGAATTTTCTTCACATGATGTGCAATAATATGTGCATGCATAAGATCACAAAAATCATGTTTTCTGTTAAGAGTGGACATTAACGTTAATACGTGACTTTTTGTTTTTGTTTCATATACGTAATACTCTCAAAAATACAAACATGTACATACTTGTTGCTCACATATTATTGTAGCGTAGTTTGTTCTAAATACAGTGTAATGAGACTTTTGTCATTAATATGTTTATAAAAAACTGAAAAAAAAACACAAATGTCAGGGCATGTCAAAACTACTCCAGGCCCCCAAATCAGCCTCAGACTCCAGAGGAGTAAGAATTGCTTTGATACTTACAATCTGTTTCATAAGAGCATTGCCTAAATTCAGCATGTTGATGGTCAGTGGCTGCATGTAGCCGAAACCAAATTCCAGCTGGTGAACATCCATTATTCCCTCCAAAGACACAATCAGCAGTGCATCAACCCCTAGTTTACACATCAGAAATAAGCACAAATAGCTTTTAAATGGTTCAAGGTCAGGGTCACAGTCTCTAAACCTGAAGTTTTAAATATTAAAAGATAAATATTTCTTTGTAAAATCTTCATATTATATTCCTGCAAATATGACAGAAAATTTCCTGTGGAAAACACAAAAATTGCGCATTAGAGTATATGCAAAGGCAATTTTAAGTGTTACCGAGACAAACCAGTGAGTCGTGGGACTCTGCTAATAAAATGATCGTGCCAAAAGAATGGTGTGAGAACTTTATTATTGTCACAGACACGCCAGGCTCTACACTCACCCAATCACAACGCACTTCCTCTCCTGAGTATTAACCAGCCATACCTGACACTCATCAGCACTCATCACCACAGCAGCATAAAACACACTCCTGAACACTCACTCACTGTCCGGTCTCGTTAATGCATACTGACCTGTTATGCTTACCTTCAGGAATCCTTTAAACAACTACTTACCTGTCTCCAACGTTCTCTGTGATTCCTTGTGTCTCCTCGTCTCCTGTGAGTTTCAGTGTGTTCGTCTGCTCCACGCCAACCTGCATCCACGCTCCCTGGGAAAACAAGACAAGTATCAGATCCAGTATCAGGTCCAGTCTACATATTCATCTGCCTCAACTCACCTGCACTCTGCCTGCACGCTCTGTTGTTGTTCAATAAACTCTGTTTACACTTACCAGTGTCTCCGCTCCCTTCTGTCCGTAACAGAAGACCGGACCAACACCGTCTGAACAACCAACATGAGCAATCCGGACCCGTTTCAAGACCTGGTTGATGCACTTCGACGCACATTCACCAGCACTTCCACGGTAACAACACCAGCGAGCACTTCCGCATTCAGCGCTGCATCTCCTTCACCATCTGCGGTCGCCAGTCCCATGGCCAAACCGGCGCCCTTCACTGGTCTGGCGGAGGACTGCAACGGATTCCTCTTGCAGTGCACGCTGGTCCTGGAGATGCAACCGCACTTACACCTGGATGATAAAACAAAGGTGGCCTTCATAATCTCTCAACTCGATGGAAAGGCGCTTCGATGGGCTGAACCTCTCTGGAATCTGAATAATCCTGTTGTATTATCCTTGTCGAGTTCAATAGGAAGGAAGTTTTTGGAAGGCCCGCTTGAAGGAAGTTTTTGGAAGGCCCGCTTGGGATTCATCAATCGGTGAGAGATTATGTAAATTGAAACAAGGTTCACTAACTGTTTCTGATTATGCCCTCCAGTTTCGAACCCTAGCTGCTGCAAGTGGCTGGAATGAACAAGCCCTTATCACTACCTATCATCAAGGCCTCGATCCACGTGTGCGGTTGCATCTCGCTGCATACGAGGATTCCATCGGGCTCGAGAAATTCATCCAGTTATCCATCAGATTCGCCACTCGTATGCAGCTGTGCCTCGAAGAGCACCAGGGCCAGCCGTTATTTCCATCCAACCTCCGCCAGCCAGAATCCGTCAGCTCCCCAGAACCAGCCAACGAATCCATGCAAATAGAAAACTCCCGTCTTTCGTCAACTGAGCGACAGAGGAGGCTGGCCCAGAATCTTTGCTTGTATTGTGGCCGTGCTGGGCATTACATCTCTGAATGCCCCACTCGTCCAGTGCGGCTTATGGTGAGTGTCATTCTGCCCACATTGAATAAGATGAAACCACTCACCATTGTTGTAAACCTTACTGCTGCTGATTTCTGTCTTCCAGTCAGTGCGCTCCTCGATTCTGGGTCAGCTGGAAACTTTATCTCCGGAGCCCTCTGTCGCCAGCTTCAACTCAAGACAACCCCCACGCCGAAGATCTACCAGATCCACGCGGTAACTGGAAAACCCCTGCGGAAAGTACGTTAAAGCGTGGGACCACTTCATCTCCAAGTTGGAATTCTCCACATGGAGGAGATCCATCTGCTGGTTCTGGAGGATTCAACAGCTGACGTGATTCTAGGGCGCCCATGGCTTGAGCAGCACAACCCCACCATCTCCTGGCGGACAGGAGAGATCCTGAAGTGGGGTAACCAATGTTTCCAAGACTGTTTTCCTTTAGACTGAGTTCCCAGTTTTCAGTTCTCCAAGTTCCAAAGAAATCCAAGTCTGTGCTACTACAGTGGAGAGTCCACTTGAAAAACGTTCTACTGACATCCCTGCCTGT
Organism: Ctenopharyngodon idella; assembly: GCF_019924925.1. Taxonomy (NCBI): domain Eukaryota; kingdom Metazoa; phylum Chordata; class Actinopteri; order Cypriniformes; family Xenocyprididae; genus Ctenopharyngodon; species Ctenopharyngodon idella. Next base: position 28,916,321 of record NC_067232.1, read on the forward strand.
TATTCCCACTTCAGTGATGTCTTCTGTCCGAGGCAAGCCTCCAAGCTGCCTCCCCATTGGCCATGGGACTGTGCCATCGACCTCATCCCAGGTGAGCCAGTGCCCAGGGGGAAAAAAATCTATTCCCTATCGATCCCGGAGGAGGAAGCCATGGAGGAGTATATCGACGAGGCTCTAACACAAGGCTACATCCGACCGTCCACTTCCCCTGCTGCTTCAAGTTTTTTCTTCGTGGCTAAGAAGGACGGAGGCTTGCGGCCCTGCATCGATTATAGAGCTCTCAACCAGATCACCGTCAAGTTCCGTTACCCCCTTCCTCTCGTCCCATCAGCTCTGGAACATCTACGCGGCGCCACTGTGTTCACCAAGTTGGACCTCCGCAGCGCGTACAACCTCATCAGAATACGTGAGGGGGACGAGTGGAAAACAGCCTTTGTGACACCTACTGGCCATTACGAATATCTTGTCATGCCGTATGGACTGGTCAATGCCCCCTCTGTATTCCAAGACTTTATGCATGAGGTGCTCCGGGAGTTCCTGCACAAGTCAGTCCTGGTCTACATTGATGACATTTTGATCTATTCCCGGAGCATGGCCGAACATCGCCAGCACGTTGTGGAGATCCTTCAACGCCTGAGGGACTACCACCTTTTCCTGAAAGCCGAGAAGTGCACTTTCCACCAGCCCTCAGTGCAATTCCTCAGTTATAACATCGATCGCAGTGGCGTCCGCATGGACGAGAGGAAGGTAACTGCAGTAAAAGACTGGCCCACTCCCACATCTTTAAAAGAATTGCAAAGGTTCCTGGGGTTTGCAAATTTCTATCGCCGTTTCATTCAAGGCTACAGTTCCATCACCAGTCCACTCACCAACCTCCTCCGTAATAAGCCCAAGTCTCTGTCCTGGACTCCAACAGCCACTCAAGCCTTTGAGGCCCTCAAGACGGCGTTCACAACCGCTCCCCTCCTGGCTCACCCTGACCCAGATCTCCCTTTCGTCGTCGAGGTCGACGCCTCAACCACCGGAGTGGGAGCGGTGTTATCGCAGCAGCAGGGGAATCCCAGGAAACTCCATCCATGTGCTTTCTTCTCCCGGAAACTCAACCCGGCGGAGGTAAATTACGACATCGGCAACCGGGAGCTCCTCGCCATCAAGCTTGCCCTGGAGGAGTGGAGGCATTGGCTTGAGGGAGCGAAACATCCATTTGTGGTCCTGACTGACCATAAGAACCTGGAGTATTTACGGGATGCCAAGAGATTGAATCCCCGCCAAGCTAGATGGGCTCTGTTTTTCACGAGATTCAATTTTACCATCTCTTATCATCCTGGATCAAAGAACGTAAAAGCCGATGCCCTGTCCCGCATTCATAGTCCTGAGGAAAGCAACGATGATCCAGAGCCCATCATCCCCGAAAAACTCTTCGTCAGTCCCATTTCCTGGTCAGAGGAGACGCTCCCCGAGCCCAATGCCTCCGCCAACGCCCCGCCGGGTTGTCCCCCCGGATTGAAGTATGTCCCACGAGCACGACGCACCCCCTTGATTCACTCTTCACATACTTCACTGGGCACTGGCCACCCAGGGGTCAACAAGACCCTCTCGCTGTTAAAACAGCGCTTCTGGTGGCCAAACATGACACCCGACGTCAGGAGGTACGTACAGGGGTGCAGGGAATGTGCCGTCTCCAAAAGTCCACGCCATCTTCCCTTCGGTAAGCTCCAACCTCTGCCCGTTCCCACTCGCCCTTGGTCACACCTAGGAGTGGACTTTATCACTGACCTTCCAGTCTCCAACGGATATACCTGCGTTGCTGGTAATAGTAGATCGGTTCTCCAAGTCCTGTCGACTAATTCCCCTGCCTGGACTACCCACAGCGATGGAAACCGCTGAGTTACTGTTCAACTATGTGTTTAGATACTACGGATTACCTGAAGATATTGTATCTGACCGTGGATCACAATTCACCTCCCGAGTCTGGAAGGCTTTCTTCAAGCTCCTAGGTGTGGCCATAAGTCTCTCCTCTGGCTACCATACCCAGACGAACGGGCAGAAGGAGAGGAAGATACAGGAGATCGGCCGTTTCCTACATACCTTCTGTCACGGCCACCAGGACTCCTGGAACCAGTTCCTGGGCCGGGCCGAGTACGCCCAGAACTCTCTTCGTCAGCCCACCACAGGTCTTACTCCATTTCAATGCGTACTCGGCTATCAGCCCCCACTGTTCCCCTGGAATGGGGAACCATCAGACGTCCCGGCGGTGAATTAATGGTTCCGGGAGAGTGAGAGGGTCTGGGACTCAGCGCATCTGTAACTCCAACGAGCCCTACGCAGGCGCAGGTTGACAGCCGACCTTCGACGTTCCCACGCACCCAACTACCAACCAGGACAGGAGGTTTGGCTGTCAACCCGGGACATCAAGATGCGCCTGCCCTGTAGAAAGCTGAGTCCTAGGTTCGTTGGCCCCTTCACCATCATCCGGCAACTCAACCCTGTCACCTATCACCTGCAACTCCCCCCTGAGTATCGCATTCACCCAGTGTTCCACGTTTCACTTTTGAAGCCTCACCATCCCTCTGTTCTTCCCTCCACAGAGCCTGGTGACACCGAAGATCCCCCTCCTCCACTTATCATAGATGACGGAGTGGCCCACCTAGTCAAAGACATCCTGGACTCCCGGCGTCGTGGTGGCTTCCTAGAGTACTTGGTGGACTGGGAAGGATACGGCCCTGAAGAACGATCATGGGTTCCTAGGAATGATATTCTTGATCCAAGTCTCCTTGATGACTTCCATGCCAGACATCCCAACAGACCAGCTCCTCGCGGCAGAGGTCGACCACCACCCTGTTATGCTTACCTTCAGGACTCCTTTAAACGACTACTTACCTGTCTCCAGCGTTCTCTGTGATTCCTTGTGTCTCCTCGTCTCCTGTGAGTTTCAGTGTGTTCGTCTGCTCCACGCCAACCTCCATCCACGCTCCCTGGGAAAACAAGACAAGTATCAGATCCAGTATCACGTCCAGTCTACATATTCATCTGCCTCAACTCACCTGCACTCTGCCTGCATGCTCTGTTGTTGTTCAATCTGTTTACACTTACCAGTGTCTCCGCTCCCTTCTGTCCGTAACAATTATGTCTTGACACTCGGTCTCATCTCAGTGAGCATTTTATGCATGTTCAGTAAGGTGATTTAAGCTTTTTTAGACGTTTCAGTGAGCAAACAACTTTTGGAAAATGCTTGAAAAAGCTAACATGAACAGAGACTACTTAGAAAAAAAGCACTGTTTTCAAACATACCCGGAATAATGTGGACATAGCCAAAGACATAGCCACTTACCACTTTGCTTAAGTCTCTCTGAACTCGCCATTAAACGCTGAATGCTATCATCCAAACCGTCTGTAAAGATTATTAAAACCTAGACACAAACATACAATTAAATGTCAGCAAAATTAATTGTAGCAATAAATAGAGCAATAAAAAATAAATGCAATCTAGGCGCCCAATATGGATCTAAGTAAACAAAAAGATGCTGAATCTTATGTCCCAATCATGATTGCATTTTTAAAATTCATATTTTTTAGTCCTGTTACAGATTCTTTTTCAACTTAAATCATCATTTTGGAAAAAATATCTTACCAAATACCAAGTGCATAGTGTTTCTTTGGTTGTGTAAATTATTGTTCAACTTTGTTTTACAGCATGTCAGTAAAACATCACAAATGTATAATCATTAACAAATAACATCAGCAGAAGTGCTCGTTTAATTGAGCGCACATTAACATAAAGCATTTAATATATAGCTGACAATTTTATATCTCAGAAATATTCCAACCTTTGCCTTGGCTTTGGAGACGATAAACATTTCTTTGAAGGAATCTAACAGAAACTCGTTGAAGGCCAGGGGCTCCGTAGGTCGCAGTAACATCACTTTACTGACCACATCCTCGTTGTACTTCTCAAAGCTAAAATTATGCAGAACTCTGCCATTTCGTCCAGACACTAGCCTATAGCCAAATCTAGTTTTAATGCTGTCCACTTTGACACAGCACAGATCACCCATCATGGAGATACTGTGGATGGCTGCAGTAACTATCGGTTCAACCTGAGGTCTCAACAGAGGCTGTGTTGATTGTCTGGACACGTCAAACCCAAAGGCAACATCAAAATCGCAAACTGTTCAAACAGATTCAAGAAAGGGAACAGACAAAATTTTATACATCATTATCATTAATACATATGCATATATGTATTAATATATGCACGGCTGGAACAACAACACAAAGTATGGCAATTATAATCATAAGTAATGTTTATGTGCTTTATTTATTGTTAAAAGCATCTAATGTGCATTTGAATATCATTTTGTGTTCTCAGCTTTGTAGTCGTACTGAAAGTAACCATGGATAATTCACCTCAGATCGTGAAAATAAATAAATGGGCAGAAGGACGTTCAAACTGTCAACTCATTGTGAACAAACAAGTGTATTATATGACAGATTGTTTCAGTCACTCAGAATGTACTTTGAATAATGTTTAAATTGTGTAATATTTATGAATTTGATTATGTACTCATCATTGTGACTGCAGAGAGCCCGCCCTGATGCTCTTCTGATTGGCTGTGGTTTTTGATTGATTTTATCGCATCTCGTTGTCGCATTACATCTGGTATGGACAAACAGGCTTATTGCTAGAATCTTATCACATCGCGTTTGGTTAGGACACAGTGTAAGGCAGCATTTTAGTGGTTATATTTGGAAATAGATGGCAGCTCATCAAGTTTAGGAACAGAGCTTATATGTAGAGTATTTGGAATATAATAATTATGAATTATACTGTAAAAATAATTAAAACAATTAATTACTTACCAAGTTCGGGAGGCTGTCCTTGGTCTTTACAGAGGAAATTTAACACTTTCTTTATGGTTGTCTTCAGTTCAAGGCTTTCGAAAGTCTCAATGAGGACCCGGTCAGGTGATCCAGCTATTTCACGCAGCTCAGATTTTTTTATTTCATTGCCAACCCCAATAACAGTTATTGTTATTTTCTTGTTTCTGAGATAAGCCAATGCATTCAAGTCTTTTGGATCATTAGCTTTTCCATCTGTGATCAGCAGGAGATTCTGAGTGACTCCTTCATCTATTCTGGATCCATTCTCTTTTGTGAAGTAGTGTCTAATTAATTTCAGGGCGTCCCAAGTATGTGTGCCCTGCTTTCGTTGCTTAATGTTGTTTATAGCTTGCTTCACTTCTGCAAAACTAGTGTATGTGTTCAGGTAAAATTGATGCAAGAGTATATCGCTGAACTGGGCGACACCCACTCGCCACTTGTCTTGAGCAATATCCAGTTCTTTCACGATGCCAATCATGGTTTGTCTGAGAATATACCAACTTGGTTCCTCAACAGACTCTGATCCATCAATTAAAAAAACAAGGTCTGATACCTCCATCTCACAAACTAGAAAAAGAAACAAAAAACATTAAAGAAAAACAACATTGATAGAGACAAAAACAAAAACTCATTGTAGGTGAAGCAACATTGTAACTGCAGACTGGCAAGCCATAAGCTACTCATAATTTAGGCACTATTAACACTTGGTCACTTCAGAACTTGCATTTGTACCGATAGCTACAGATAGCTCAGAAGGTGGTATGAAATGTAAACGAGTCACGACTTGAATATATAAACAATCCACAGGTGAGCAAGCAATCGTGGCTGAGACACATAGATGAAGCAACCATAAAACATAAACACCAAGCAGCATATGGAGCGAATACAGAGCTTCAAATTGAATTATATTGTCATTAAGCATGGGAAGACTAGATCGAATTTAAATCTGTTTTGCAGTGACAAATTTTTACGACCAAGTACAGTACAGACGTGTGAAGTGACTAAGCAGAAATAAATACAAACAAATACATTTACGCTTAATACAACATAAGAGAGAGAACAAAATCCAAATTACATATAACTGGAGATGAAAACAGAGAAATGAACATCAATATAACAGGGAAGTTTGTTATTAAAAAATCTACAGAATATTAAAAACAGCTGAGCTACTCACACTACTGATAAATATAGTTACATTTGTAGCATTGCCATTTTAGTTAGTTATTCAGGCACGTATAGAAGGTGATAATAAAATTTACTTGGTTTGGTAAGATTGCAGAGCTCTTGGGTGATTGTTTTTTGTTGTCCGCGCAGATCCTGGTAGGTGCTTGCATAGTGCACTCTTCCTTTCTCTCCCGCCATCTCCCTTAGCTGGACCTCATCGGCATCTTCAGTACCAATAGCAAAAAAGTTGACTTCTGATTTTGCCAGGGATTCAGGCCATCCTTCCAGTCCACTCAAGTCATTAACCTTGCCATCTATAATCAGAAACAGCACTTGGGGTACATTCTTTGCCCGTCGTCCACCATGTGTTTCGTCAAAGTAGGAGAGTGTATATTTAAGGGCCCGGGCCGTGTTTCTTCTTCCCCCTGAATGTTTGAGGTTTGAGATAACCCTCCGAACATCAGCCTGACTTTTGTACTGTTTCAGGGTGAACTCCGATTGAGGGCTGTCAGAGTAGGTGATGGCGCCAAATCGTACCCGTCTTTCTCCAACCACAGATTTGTTCACCACATGTGTCATTAGGCTTATAAATTCCTGGAAACCATCTTTATTGGGATTACCAGAGGCATCCACAAGGAAGATTATGTCAATCAGTTCAGGTGTCTTGCATTCTGGAAAGAAATATGATCATAATGTGAGAAGTCATTTGATAAAGTCACTCTGGCTTTGGTTTTTACTATAATACACAAGAAAGCTGACAATCTTTTAGAAGGTGTACACATTAAAAATGGCAAAACAGCCATGAGCCGTAAATGTCTACATGCTATTTGCCGGTCAGATTCAGATGGACTTTATAAATGGAGGGTAAGATGAGTCATCAATAGTTTTTAGTGCAATGTCATGAAGAAGAAAGACAATTTGATGTAAATCTGTCAACTGAAAAAGGCATATTGTGATCTCTTGTAAAAATCTCAGATTTTGTTTACCTACCCGTGTTACAGATCTTGAGAAGAACATCACTGCTTAATTCTTTCAGGGAAGCAACTGCGTCTTCAAAGAACACACCTTCATGGGATCCAGCAATGGCAAGAATCTGAGATCTGTTTGCATGTCTCATACCAATGGCTTTGATGTTGATGGATTTGTCTCTCAGGACTTTCGCAGGTTGGGCTACATCATCCCTACTATCTCCATCTGTAAGAACTATCAAGAACTTCAAGGCAGTGGAGCGTCCTCCTTTAGACTTGTCAAAAGATTGCAATACTTCTGTGAGTGCTTTTCCAGTGTAAGTTTTTCCATTCATCTGTCTGATATTTCTAATTTCCTCTAATAATCTAGCTTTATCATCAAATGCATTTAAGGAAAACTCCTCTTTTGTGTTTGTACCATACTGAACAACTCCAACATGCTCCTTCTCTGGTCCAATTGCAAACTTTTCTATCACATTCTCCATTATGCGCTTAATCTTTTCAAAGTCATCAGCGCTAACACTTTCTGATCCATCGATCAGGAAGACAACATCTGCAGGAAAATCCCAAATTCAGTATCTCAGAAAATTAGAATATTACTTAAGACCAATACAAAGAGAGGATTTTTAGAAATCTTGGTCAACTGAAAAGTATGAACATGAAAAGTATGAGAATGTACAGCACTCAATACTTAGTTGGGTCTCCTTTTGCCTGAATTACTGCAGCAATGCGGCGTGGCATGGAGTCGATCAGTCTGTGGCACTGCTCAGCTGTTATAAGAGCCCAGGTTGCTCTGATAGTAGATTTTCTATGGGGTTAAGGTCAGGCGAGTTTGCTGGCCAATTAAGAACAGCGATACCATGACTTTCGTTCAGGGGCTTTATATATTTCTCTCTCTCCATGTCCTATGTTTGCCATCTTCGGTGTGTCTGTTTTCTCCTCTCTTCTCACAAAACAAGCAGATGTTATTGCTTTCACCTCCCTGGTTGCTTGAAGATGCATTTTGCTACATTGGAAGTGTCTACCCCAACTACCTCTTGGTTAAAAGATCTTCTGTCATTCCTTTCTCTGGAAAAACTGAAGTACGCAGCCCGGGGCTCAACTGAAATTCTACAAAACTTGGTACCCCTGATTCTAAATTTCTTTGATTCTCTGACCTCACTAGATTCTGATTCAGTTTGTTCAGTGTGTGAGCATGTTTGTATTTATGTACAGTACAGTATAGTTGTGTTTGCATGCATGTAGGTATACTATGTATGTATATTTATATGTTTTGCTTGTATGCACTTTCCCTTTTTTATTATTATTATATACATTTTAGAGATTATTATATACATTCATATATTACTATTACTATAGATATTGTAGTTTCTTGTTAATCCTCCTGAGGGGTTTATGGATGGGGGGAGGTTATCTATTGTTAGTCTAGTTCTTGTCTGAATTAACTTTTTTTCTTCTTTTTTTCACTATAGTGTTTTGATTATCATTCAGAGTTAAATATGGGGATAAGATAAAAGAAAGTGCAGACAATGTTCCCTTCACTGTGTTGTTCTATGTTTTTATCTGTCTGTGTAATAAAGCATGTGGGGAAAAATGTTTTCTCTAGAACATGAATCTGTGGGTAAATTACTATTTTCTAATGATGGGGCTTTTTTGGTTTAAAGGGAAAAATATCTATTCTATATAAAGAAAAATCTAAATCTATATAAAGAAAATGCAAAGTGCTTTAAATGAGGTGGAAGTGTGGTCAGGGAAAATGGCTTCAACTTTTCAGTAGAAAAAAACAAAAATAATACACTTTACAAATCTGAAAAGGAATGAGGATGTCAAATTAATATGACATAAACAAGATTTAGAATGTGTATATATACTTTTTTTGGAGTATGGTTTGATAGTAGACAAACTTGGAGAGAGGAAGAAAAGTAGTGAATGTAATGAGGTGTATTTCAGGACAGGATTGGGGAACAGACAGGTTAGCTTTAAAACGTTATATATTTCTATGATAAGGTCTACATTGGATTATGGTAGTACAGTATATGGCTCAGCGAAAAAATCCATGTAATTAAATTGGGAGGAGGTAAACAGCTGATCTTCCTGAGCCAAGTCCAGTCACAGTTGATGTTCGTGAGCCCAGTCAAGTCACAGTTGATCGTCCAGAGTCACGTCACGTCACGTCTCCGCTGATCGTCCAGAGTCACGTCACGTCTCCGCTGATCGTCCAGAGTCACGTCACGTCTCCGCTGATCGTCCAGAGTCACGTCACGTCTCCACTGATCCTCCAGAGTCACGTCACGTCTCCAGAGTCTCATCTCATCTCATCAGATCTTCTAGAGCCTCATCTCATCAGATCTTCCAGAGCCTCGTCTCATCTTATCAGATCTTCTAGAGCTTCGTCTCGTCAGATCTTCCAGAGCCTCGTCTGATCTTATCAGATCTTCTAGAGTCTCGTCTCATCAGATCTTTAAGAGCCTCGTCTCGTCAGATTTTCCAGAGCTTCGTCTCGCCTCATCAGATCTTCCAGAGTCTCATCTCATCTCATCAGATCTTCCAGACCTTCGTCTCGCCTCATCAGATCTTCCAGAGCCTCGTCTCATCTCATCAGATCTTCCAGAGTCTCGTCTCATTAGATCTTCCAGAGCCTTCTCTCATCCGATCTTCCAGAGCCTTGCCTCATCTCCTCTCATCAGACCTTCTAGAGTCTCGTCTCGTCTCATCAGATCTTCCAGAGCTTCGTCTCATCCGATCTTCCAGAGCCTCGCCTCATCTCGTCTCATTAGACCTTCTAGAACCCCTCCATGTCTTGTCTCCCATCCCTGCGTCACGTCCTAGGGCAGTTGGCATACCGCAACCCTCCTCTGTTCTATCAGGGGAACCCCCCATTAGTCATCAAGGGCTGGCACCCAGCATGGAGGTGGTCTCTGAGTTTCCTGTCTGCCTCAACATGACCGTAGAGGTTGTTCCTGAACTGTCTGCTCCGCCGTGGGGGTCTTCCAGCCTGTTGATCTGGCCGTCTGTCCAGCCTTCTTCGCCCTGGCCGTCTGCCCTGCCTCAGTCTCCAGGCTGCCTTCCTTTCCATGGACCTGGCCCTCCATCCCACCCCCTGTTCTGCCTCCGCTCCACCTCCCTCAAAGATTTAGGAGTGTCTGGAAGCCACTCCTTCGGGGGTTCTGTCACATTTCCGTCCACTGCTGTCTCCTTCCACTCCCCACCAGAGGTCTCTTGTTTCTACATTAAGACTTTTCAGTGCACACACACAGTCACTTCACTCTGGACTACATTTCCCACAATCCCTCACCTAGGACCCAATCATGCACTCACACCTGTTTCCCATCGGTGACCCTTTATAAGCTGCATTCACACACACACTCATGGCTGAGTATTGTTTAGCCTTTGTTCGACCTTGTCTCCGTGTTCCTTGCCTTGCCTTGCCTTGCCTTGTCTTGACCTCTGCCTGTGTTTTTGACCCTGGACTGTTTCTTTGTTTGATGATCGTTTGCTGCCTGCCTTGACCATAGCCTGTGTTTTGGATTACTCTATTGCCTTGCCCTCTTGGATCTGTTTGCTGGTGTTTGACCTCTGCCTGTACGACTACGTTCATTTTTATAAAGCTTGCACGTGGATCTCCCACTCCGTTGTCCTGTTCCCTTCCGTTACATCATTAATGTTAATAAAATAAAATAAAACGTCTCAGTTACGTATGTAACGTTCGTTCCCTGAAGGAGGGAATGGAGACGTACGTCAGTAGTGACCAACTGAAAGGGAACATAATCATCATCATCATCATCTACCATGTTCGAGAGAAAAGAAGATTGTTATTTAACATATTTAATGGATATTTAATGGATACGTATCCATATTTAATGGATATAAATTTAACGGTTTACATATCCATCTCTTTATTCATTATGCATAAAGAATTTTTCATTCAAAGTGTAAAATATTTTTTTGCTCTTTGTCACTCCATTCGAGTTTGAATACTTGCTGATCACAAGTTTTGTTCCTGTGTAAGACCGTTTCAATTAACTGTCTAGCTGACCAGACTTGTTTGTGTCTATGTGACTTTCAGCACATTGCTCAACAAACAAACTATAGTCAAAGGACAATATCCTGGGTTGCAGAGAAAGATCACTGTGGTTGCTGGCTTGACGTACAGGACTGTGTGGAGCAATAGATTCATCGGACACCTCGATTTACATACTAGAGCTGTGTTTCTCAACTGCTGGGTCGCAAGGCCATTCTGAGTGGGTCGCGGTGTGTGAAAGAAACAACATCAACAACAAAAAATTTAATTCTAAGTGTTTTTCTGGGGCCTGTTACAATATAAAGGTTCAACCAACTCTGAGTTAAAACTTGAACTATATAGAGCTTTCATCAGAGCATTTTAACATGGAATAGAGGACCAACAATACTTGGAAAAATACTTGTGCGCAGTTGCCAGCACATGGATGCACAAAGAGGATATGTGCAAGCTAAAGCATTGTTAAAGGAACATTTTGTGACAGTCGTCAATGATTTGTGCTTTTCCTATTCCGTACTGGGGGTGGTGCTGTTGAGCGTATATACGGGGAACCAGGTAGGAAGTTATTTATGGAAGTGTGATTGCGTCTCTCTCGCGCGCTCTCTAGCCTTTGTTGTCAGGCGCGGGTTATTCCCGGTCATGGTTACGCTAGCAGATGGCTTGTGAGCATGAGCGGATTGGCCATTGGGCAATTCTGGCAAATGCCAGAGGGGCCGGACCTTTTTTTTTATTGTGGGCCGGTCAGTTTTATTTTTAATATATATAAATAAATAGTTTTTACAGGCCAACAGCGCATAGGACGGGTTTTTATTGCTAGCACGATTTCACTATGGTTATAATAATTTAATAATAATAAATGTTAAGAAATGGCCTGCCCAGTCGGCAACGGCCGGCCCGGTCCCGTGATGGGCCGACCGCCCCGCCCCGCCCCGCCCCCTTTAGTTACTGTTGCTATGTATGTCTGACAAGCCATGGCGCTCTCACGCCACACACGATGCTCTGTCAAAGTGAAAAATACATTGGAGCAAAGAGGACACTGACAATGCGTTGACAGACAAGAGAAATTTAAACAATAAATACCGTTTTGTGGCTCTTCTGTGCTGTAGCGCCTCAGTTCAAACAGCCCGTGACACTACACATTTTTCAAATTCAATTAATCTAGCTTTGTCGGACATAAATGTGGATACGGCGTTATGATTGTTAGATCGCCTGTCAATCAAACTCAGTCAAAATCAAGCACATCATCAGAGAGAGAGAGCGCGCAACACGAGCAAATTGTAAGTAAAAGTTAGAAAAAAAGGAAAGGCGGTGGAGAAAAGGTAGGAGAAAAAAAAAATAGGCCTATCTTAAGTCCTGACGCTGCCAAATGACTAAAATTAACCGAACTCTTGTCAAAGGGTTTACATTCGGATGCTGCAGCGGAGGACAGTGCCGTAGAGGTAAGAAAAAACAGAAAATACAGGTAGCTAAAGTCATTTTCATGCAATTCACGCTACTGCTCCAGTGTTTGTTTTTTTTCTTTTGTTTGTTTGTTTTTATTAAACAGTTGTAAGCGTACAACCCCCGTATATTTTAAAATGTCATTGCTTCGAGATAATTGGTTACAAGTGTTAGCTAGCCTGTTACTGAATTACATGACTGAAATATCAGCAGATAAGGTGGGGTTTAGGGTAAACAGACTGCTGCTACTTGCATATAATCAAAAACACGTCAAAAACGTATAGCAACCCAGGTGAAAAAAAGTACACTTCCATAATGTAGTTAAAGTGCTCTATTTTCGCGCACTAATTTTGTACTTAATAGATTGTTCTTAATTTTGTACTTCCAAAGTATTTTTTAATAAAAATCTTTAGTACTTATTAAGATAATCTTAAGAATATCTAAGTGTACTCAACTGTGCTATTTTGAAACACCATGAATTAGAACTAAAATGTGCTTTTAACATACTCTGTATTTTTAGTATACCTATGGGTTCAAGTGTACTACAAGTGGTAACTAAATGGTGTCTCAAAATAGCACAATTGAGTACACTAAGATGTTCTTAACATTATCTTAAGAAGTACTAAAGAAGATTGTTTTAGTATATTAAAGTACAAAATTAGTGTGTGAAAATAGAGCACTTTAAGTACATTATAGAAGTGTACTTTTTTCACCTGGGAATGCGCGTGTCCGTGTGGTAATGTGGGCTGGTGTGGCTTCAGTGCCAGGGCTGAATTTTTGTCCCAACCCGCCCCTGCTTGTGAGTATTGCTGTTGTAGCCCGCGTTGCATTGATGTGTTAGTGCTACATTTAATGCTGCGGTCTTTTTCTGCTTTTAATGCTTACTATTCATATTTTGAGGAATATGTTTCCCTCATTGAATTTCGTAAAGCATTGGGAAGTTGTGTTGAGAGCGATTTGCCGATTTGCGTGTAAATGGAGCGTTTGAGAGAGAGCTTTTTCCAATCCGGTTATGTTGTGGTTTAGACGCTAATTCAGGGCATTATATGTAGTATGTTTTGGGGAGGTTTTTGGTGTAGGAAGGTTTTTCTTTTGGTGTTTATTTTGGCGCTCGAGTTGCCGAATTATGTTGTAAATATTGTGTGCGATGTTATGAATTGCGTTTCAGGCCCAGTAGTTCAATGAGTGACAGGGTAAGCAAATTAATGTTTTTTTTTTGTTTTTTTTTTTTTTTTTTAACTTTGGATCCAGATGATTTTTTTCTTTTTTTCTTATGCCTGTTTTTCTCTTATGCGGCTGCCTTATTGCATTTTGATTCATTTTTGTGTTCCTGCAAAAAGATTTATTGCATTGCATTTAATTATCTGAATTATTTAATTATTTGTTGATTTATCTGTCACTCATTTATTGTTGTGAGGTAATTAAAAGGTAAATGTTTCTGGGTTTGGAATAAATAGCTGTGATTTATTTATTTGTTCATTTTTTTTTTCGCTCTTTTTCTTTCTTTTTTTCTCTTGAGTTGAATATGATGTACTGAATTGTAATGTAATATGATTGGAATTGAACTTGAATAGAAAACTTTTAAATCAACTTTCTTGTGGTTCCTCGTTCTATTTGATTTATACAATAGAATTGATAATGTCATCCCTATATGTAATGACTCTAATGATGAATTTAATTCAATAATTGTGGTGGTTTTTACCAACCCAACCTTTTAAAGCCAAATACCGTCACAATTTTGTCAATGAGTTTAAAATAGCTGCTGCATATATAAAGTACTTTGATGGCCTTTAGTAAAATCAGAGGATGTAAGTTCACTGCAGAATTATGCTCTGTTTTTGAGTGTCAAAAGGGTCTAGACAATGGCAAGTAATTCATGTACACAGATGAAGTACAGTTCTCGGTTACCGCTTGGTTTAACAGATGTTTAACAGATGTTTATGGCCTTCAATAAAATCAGAGGATGTAAGTTCACTGCAGAATTGTGCTCTGTTTTTGAGTGGATGTTGTAATGCAACGGAAGAAATTAAGTACATGGAGGAGCTGGAGATGCCAAGCAGTTTGAAAACGGTCATCAGAAAGCTGCCTTACAAATGAAGGAAAAAGTGGAGAACTGTTGCATGTGAGCTATTGGAAAGGCACAATCAGAGGGCACAGTTCATGTATAATGATTTGTATTTATTGATAAGGATATCAGGAATTGATCTGTTTACACTGTCAAAAGGGTCTAGACAATGGCAAGTAATGCATGCACACAGAAGTACAGTTCACGGTTACTGCTTGGTTTAACAGATGTTTCGTGCGAAAGTCTTGCTTGGCGTTTAGTTTATGAATACCACTCTGTTCGAGGTCTGAATGAACAAGATTTATCTATGATACCACTTTGTTGTCAATCAGTAAAGGTCTGAATGGATAGATAAACATTTTTAAAAGTATATTGTTCTTCATTGTGTTGAAGGTAGTAGTTCACTCCTGACAGGGAGTGTAGTCTGTGTGTGTGGCTGTGTAGGATCCTGTGTCTTGGTTGATGGCTAAAAATTATGATTTGAACTAGAATTTATACAAGTTCAATTTGATTCATACGGATCTCCGAGTGTTCAAGTTTCAGATGGCCTCAATGACAGTGCCATGATGAATGGAAGCAACAAGTGTGAAGAGGCCAAAGGCACAACTTCAGAGAAAAGAAGAGAGAGTGGGTGGCAGGATCAATCCAAAGCCAAAACTGAGAAACAACAGGGCCATATTTAACTCTACAACACCAGGCCTTTGAGTGACATCACAGGCTGGCGACACATGCAGAGCAGCAACAACAGACTGATGATCTAAGCAGAAGGACTGACATCCCTTCCCTTACGGGCACAGGTGTGGCAATTATCACTATGGAGGCCGCTTCAAATTTGGTTAATTATTATATTAACTTAATTCATCTTGATTCTGAAAGTGTTGATTATATTGCTGTCTATGGACGAGTCATATACCTCTTGGATTTCATCAAAAATATCTTAATTTGTGTTCTGAAAATGAATGAAGGTCTTACGGGTGTGGAACGACATGAGGGTGAGTAATTAATGACAGAATTTTCATTTTTGGGTGAACTAACCCTTTAAGATACACCAACCCGCTTCAGCAACCCACATTCCATAAAGTGAGAGATTAAAGGGCATGCTAGCTTCTGCCCATCTTTACTTTTGAGAGACTGCCTCTCTAAGACATCCCTTTTATAGCTAATCATGTTACAGACCTGATATCAATTAACTTAATTAGTTGCTAGATGTTGTCCCAGCTGAATTTTATTTCAAAATTTCTTGCTTTTTCAGCCATTTGTTGCCCCCGTGCCAACTATTTTGAGACCTGTATCAGGCATCAAATTTGAAATGAGCTCATTTAGTGCATAAAATTGTAAAATTTCTCAGTTTAAACATTTGTTATGTTATCTATGTTCTATTTTGAATAAAATATTGGCTCATGTGATTTGAAAGTCTTAGTTTTCATTTTATTCAAATTTAAAAAACGTCCCAACATTTCCGGAACTGACTAAAAGATTGATTCTTCGGATTTAAGAACTGATATTGCTTCATAAAAATAAGAATCGATTAAAAATGAGAAATAGATATTTTTACCCAGCTCTTATTTAAATCAATATTAATATGGATCATGCAAAACAAAAACACAGAATGGATTAATTATATGTACAGTAATCAGCAGAGATTTGTTAATTACACCAATAATGCTTTATCTGTATTAGGAGAACAATTACATGAAACAAGTAGAACGATATGGCAAAATAGGCAAGCCCTTAATAGGTTATTAGCAGACAAAGGGGTGTATGTGTTATGTTTGAAGATCAGTGTTGCACTTTTATACCAAATAATACTGCTCCAGGAGGAGAATTTAGTGAAGCCATGATCAAGTTAAAAAGCTTAAGTGCAGAAGTTAAAGAAAACTGGTTTGATTTAAAGTTTGGAGCATGGTTTACTAAATTAGGAATGTTTTTGGGAATTGCAATATTAATTTGTTGTGTACTTGCCTTATTAAGATCAAGTTCAAGTTCATTTATTTATAAAGCACATTTAAAAACAGCCACAAGACTGACCAAAGTGCTGTACATTAAAATCAAACCGTAAACACATAAAACAGAAAGAAAAAAACATATGAATTTAAAACCAAAGAAATGACAGATAAACAAGATTTTAGCAGCAACAGTGGGAAGGGAAAATGAGCGTGGACCATTACAAAGGTTAGTATTACTGTGTGAGTGCATGTGTATGTGTGCCAGTGTTGCCCAGCGGTGACAATTAGTTCAGCTTTGTCACATTACCTCCCCCCTCTCCAAGCCGCGCACTGACCGGGAACCGGGACAGGTAGTCAGCGACCACATTCTGCTTGCCAGGTCGATGTCGTATCTTGACGTTGTATGGTTGCAGGGCTAAGTACCATCTTGTAACTCTGGCGTTATGGTCTTTCATAGATTGGATCCAGGTCAGTGTTCTGTGGTCAGTTTCAAGATTGAATTCTCGGCCGAGGAGGTAATACCGTAGACTGTCAAGTGCCCACTTGATGGCGAGACATTCCTTTTCTATTGTAGAGTATCGAGTTTCCCTGGGCAACAGCTTGCGACTGAGGTAAACGACTGGTTTTTCTTCTCCTGTATTTCCTTGTGCTAACACTGCCCCAATTCCTGTTGCAGAAGCATCCACTTGTACAAGGAACCGTCGTGAGAAATCTGGACTTTGTAGGACTGGGCTGGAACACATCTTTTCCTTCAGACTGTTGAATGCAGCGTCACAGTCCTCAGTCCATGGAATTGGATTGCTTACCGATTTGTTTAGTAAGTTCGTCAAGGGTACTGCAATCAAGGCAAAATTTGGCACAAATCTTCTGTACCAGCCCACTAATCCTAGGAAAGACCTCACCTCCTTCTTTGTTCTGGGTCTTGGGCTCCGCCGAATTGCTTCCACCTTGTCCACCTGTGGTCGTAGCTGGCCATTGCCTAGGTGGTATCCAAGGTAACTAGCTTCTTGACGTGCCCACTCGCATTTGTTTACATTCAGTGTCAACACGGCTGCTTGTATCTTCTCCAAGGTCTGTCGCACATGTTGTAGATGCTCAGGCCAGGAGTTACTGTGGATCACAACATCATCCAGATAAGCAGCAGACCATTCCTCACAGCCCTGGAGGACGCGATCCATTAACCTCTGGAACGTGGCAGGTGCCCCATGCAGGCCAAAAGGAAGGACCGTAAACTGGTATAGCCCAAGTGGGGTCCGGAATGCTGTGTATGGTCTGGAGGCTGGATCGAGGGGCACCTGCCAGTAACCCTTGCACAGATCCAGGGTGGTAATAAACTGGGCTTGTCCTATTTTCTCCAACAAATCATCCACTCTCGGCACTGGGTAGGCATCAAACTTTGATTGTGCATTCAGTCTACGGAAGTCGATGCAGACACGCAGTGTCCCATCCTTCTTTGGGACAATGACCATGGGGCTGCTCCATTCACTCACTGAGGGCTCTATTACTCCTAGTTTCTTCATCATCTTGACCTCTTCCTTTAGAGGTTCCACCAGCCTTTCAGGAACACGGTAAGGCCGCTGTCTTGAGGGTGTTGGGTCAGTCAGGTGTATGGTGTGTTGGATAATTTCAGTCCGCCCAGGCCTCTGGTGGAACAAAGCAGGAAATTGGTTCATGAGATGATGTAGCTCTTCTTTTCTCACGTCATCTAGGTGATCCAAACTCACCACTGATGGCTGTCTCTGAGCTCTTGCCTCTGAACCTTCATCCTCCACCTTCCGTACCAGAAGTGATTTCTCTGTTGCCTTACCGACTAACTCTTTCCACTCCTTTAGTAGGTTTACGTGGTAAGTCTGTTTGGCTTTCCCTTTGTCAGGGTGGTGGATCTCGTAGGTCACTGGCCCCATCTTGCGGACCACCGTGTATGTTCCTTGCCACTTGGCCAACAGTTTATTCGATGATGTTGGTAACAGGAGTAGCACTTTCTGCCCCGGCTGGAACTGTCGAAGTCTTGCATGCTGGTCATACCATTGTTTTTGAGCTTGTTGTGCCTCTTGCAGGTTCTCTTTTGCCAGTTCCCGATACCGCTCAAGCCGATCTCTCATCTCAAGCACATACTGCACTATGCCTTTCTTCTCGGTTCTGGAGGCAGGGTCCTCCCACCCCTTTCTCAGTAGGTCCAATGGTCCCCGCACTTGCCAGCCATAGAGGAGTTCGAATGGTGAGAACCCAGTTGAGGCTTGAGGTACTTCTCTATAGGCAAAAAGCACAAAAGGCAACCATTTGTCCCAATCACGTCCCGTGTCTGCAACAAACTTCCGTAGCATGTTCTTCAGGGTTTGATTAAATCTCTCCACCAGGCCATTTGCTGAGGGTGGTATGGGCTCGTCTTGATGGCGGTGATACCCAGCTGCCGGTTCAGTTGCCCCATTAGCCGCGAGGTGAAGTTGGTTCCCTGGTCTGTCAGGATCTCCTCAGGGATACCTACTCTGGAGAAAAGTTGGACGAGGGCATGGATGATTTTGGGCGTGGTGATGGATCGGAGTGGGAAGGCTTCTGGATATCTTGTAGCATAATCACTGACCACCAGGATGTACCGATGTCCTGTACTACTTCTTTCAAGTGGGCCCACGATGTCCATGGTGATGCGTCTGAAAGGAGCAGAGATCACAGGGAGAGGTTGCAGGGGTGCTTTACCCCGCTGGGAACCAACACTGGTCTTTTGACAAACGGCACATGTATTGCAATATGTCTGTACATCCGTGTATAGTGTGGGCCAGTGAAAGCGTGAACTAATGCGTGCATATGTTTTCTGCTGTCCCAGGTGGCCAGCCCAGGGAACAGTGTGTGCTAAATGTAAGACAATATGGCGGCAGCATGTTGGAACAACTAAACGTGTCACATCATTTGTCTGCCAATACAACACTCCATTCAACACAACATACTTTTGATTGCCCAAATTGGATGCATTTTCACACTCAGCTTTTTTCAAATAGTCATTTTAAAGACTCATCCTCCCTTTGCAATTTTGAAATGTCCTCCGTGATCCTCCAGTCACTAACATCAAGACCATCCACAGAATTCTTGGAGACTGGGGTACCCAGGTACTTCTCTAGCCGCCGCTGTCGGCGTGACTTTCTTGGGCCCTTAGTCCCGCCCTGCAACAGACTACTGTCTAAGTCTGGCAGTGGCTGCAGACCTGCCTTGGCTTGTGCCCGAGTGACAACAGGACATGACACTTTAACAGTAGCAGAAGGGGTAGTGGTTTCAAAGTCTTCGGTGGTTTGTAACAGATCATTCAGGACCGGTAGGTCTCGACCCAGAATCATGTCAGCTGGTAAGTTATCAATTATGGCAACATTTAACAAGTACAATTGATCATGCACTTCAACAATCACTTCAGCTCGGGGATACTGCTTTACGTCCCCATGTACACACTGAACAGCAGTGGTATTCACATAATTGACATTTGATACAAAACATGGCTTCAACAGCGAAAGAGTGCTACTAGTGTCCAAAAGAGCTTGCAAAGAATATCCATTCACTGTTACATTGCACACATTTTGACTTCCCTCTACAAAGTCTCTCACATTGCCTTCCTCTCTAGGAACATAACAAAATCCAGTCAGTTTTACTTTTCGCCCAGGGCACACCGATGCTTTGTGTCCTGGCTGTTGGCAATAAAAGCAAATTAATCCCTTGCCCACAGTCAATTTTTGGCCTTGTGCATTGTCTGTACGATCAGCATGACGTCTCTCAACCCCAGCCCCAGAGCTATCAGAAACAGAACGTACAGTACCTCTAGGTGGTTGTTGAGTGCGTGGGCCTCCACGGTGAGCGTTCATTTACTGTTGAGCCAGCTTCGCTGCTGCCAGCCCCGTCGTCGGCTCATGCTCCCGTACCCAGGTGCGAGTATCATACGGAAGCACGCGAAGAAGCTGCTCCAGGATAATAGCCTCACCAATCTCCTCTTTAGAGTGCTCCTCAGGCCGTACCCATCGTCGATACAGATTCCTTAAGCGATGGTAGGTTTCTGTTGGTGATTCTCCCATTGGAACAGAGGATGCTCGGAAGTGCTGGCGGTAGGTTTCTGGTGAGATGTTAAATTTCTCCAGCAGTGCTTCCTTTAGATCAGTATACACCTCCGCCTGCTCCTCATCCATCGCTAGGTACGCCTCCAGTGCCTGCCCTGTCAGCAGCGGAACGAGTCGAAAGCTCCACTCCTGCTCAGGCCATCCCCAGGTCCTGGCCAGCCGCTCGAACCGCCAAAGATAGTTTTCAATGTCTTCCCCCTGCTGGAAGGCTGGCATCTTCGGTTCAGAACGCAGCATTGGCTGGCTTGATGCAGGAACAATTGTGGAGTCTAGGACATGTGCTGGACCACCTCGTGTGGAGACTCTCTGTGCTGCTGGTGTTGGTAGGTCCATCCGTAGACTATCCATGTCTAACGAGGTCTCTGCAGGCCACACCGACTGTAAGATGGACTCTCGTAGTCCACGGAGCTCTCGCAGATATCTCTCTTCCCTCTGCTCTTGTGCGTCAAGGAATTTGTGCATCAGGGACACCATTCCTTCACCAGACGTTGCACTGCACGTGACGGGTTTGGACTGCGGTGAACTAGCCTTTGCTGAAGCTTCAGGAAGCTTTGCAGCTGCCTCCTCTTCCTCTGTAGATTCCATCGAATCCCAGGTCCCCTCCTCCTTAGCCACCGCCTTCACCTGGGACTGCAAACCCGTCCTGGGTTTTCTACCTTTTGGCACTGTCTTGCGGGTTGCCATCCCACCGCTGCCACCAAATGTGATGAAGCGAGAACCACCACTCGCTTGGGGACGAAGTGAATGTCCGTAAAAGATGTTAAAAATGATGGCTCAGCCCGCAATAGCACTTTTGTGCAAGTGTGTTTATTTACAGTGCCAAAAATATACACAGTCCAACGGTGAAATATATATACAGGTGCACAACAACGATGGGGGAAAAACAAAAAAAACAACAAACAGCAAAAAAAAAAGGAAATAATCCAATCAAAAATATGTACAGGTAAGTATCCACAATATACAGGTGATTGGAGGTTCGTTTGAGGCACCGCAGTTGCACTCTCACTTTGACTTGGTAAACAAGCAATAAGTTTGAGTCTGGCCTGCTCTTATATAGGCCAGACTACACCCCGCCCCTACCACGGGACTCCTCAAACCAGGTATGTATAGCAGGTATAAACTCATTTCTTAACCCATTTTCACTCAATCCTATACATTTAATTAACATTAAACACAAACTCCACACATAATCCACAAATAAGAACATTCACTACATTTAACACTTCAATTTTATCACACATGAAACATGGGTACCCCTATTAACATTACACAATGGTTTGGCCGGCTTCCGGTGCACTGCGCCGGTGCGGCGCAGTCAGTGATGTCATAACCAATCGCCGTTCGATTGCTCTGTTTTGCCGACGCAGCGTCTCACACTGGAACGACGACCATCGCATGCCCAATTAAACACACTAAAACAAGGACAGGACAAGACAATACATCCATCAACGTACAGTGTGAGTGTGTGAAATGTCCAGGGTTATGAATACTGACGGAGGGGCAAAGAAATAATGTTCAACATGTCCGTATGCCATCATATTATATTAACTCTTTATTATCATATTCATGATAATCATATTAACTCATTACTCATCATATTAACTATCATGAAAAAAGTCAATGCAAATCATCGACAATGAGTTTAAAAGTAAAAATAAATGTTTAAATAAATAAATATGGAAATAAAGAAATGTGGGAATAAAGAAATATAAAAATAGATGAATGAATAAATAAATATTTCAAAAAATTAAGAAACATGAAAGAATAAAAAAGTTATAATACAGAAAATAATAAACAATAGTAATACAATTAATGTAGGACTAAATGTAATTAAAAAAAAATATTACTTTATTTATTTTCCTATTATTACATTTATTTATTTTTTATTTCTGCAGGTTTGTGTCACGGATGGCTGTGATATATAATGCGCACAACGATAGAGAGTCCAAAGAAACACTTTATTATAAAGCAAAACAAACACGCAGGAGAAATCATGGGAAACCAAACACTTTACATGAAGTAACACGGACAAGACAGGACAAGGAACTGAACAAAACAGGAAGTACTTACAGTAGAACTAAATGAAGGAACTAATGACTTAATTAACGAACAACAGGTGAACTGAATGAAACTAACACAGACTAGAAACTAGGTCAAGACAGGAACAAACAAAGCAAACTGTTCTTCTGTTGATTTTGGGGTGAAACATGTTCCTGACCGGTTGTGTGACATTTACGTGCGTGTGAGATCTGAAGGGTGTTGGCAGTCTGGGTCGTTCCTTCCAGTTTTCTGATTAGCAATGGAGTTCATCAAAGAATGGAGTTCAGTGATCACACCTGCCCAAACACCTGATCTATTTCGACAGTCACCACAGTCTTATACTGATTGACACCATTCTTCCGCCTATCCTCGAGACCTAATATCAACAATGTCAGGTGACTGACCTTAGGGGTTGGCTAGAGGTGCGTTCACACCATGTTGTAATTAGCGCAATTACGTGATTTCAACTTGTAAAAAGCGTTCACGTCCTCGTAGAGCTCGTAATTTAAGCTTGTAAGATGGGAATAGTTTGAGAGCTCCTACTTGTACCACCTGACCACTGCAGATTCATTTAGGCAGTGATAGTTGTGCCACAAAAACACATGACTCCCAGTCCAAGGATGAGAACAGCTCCGAATAGAACGAATAGTCACGTGTTGTCATCTTGAGACTAGTAATTACGACATGGCGTGAATGCAACATAGTACCGTATATAACATCCAGATAAACCAAACACTTCCTCTTTGCCTTTCTCGCCTCATCTGAGACCGAAGCAGTAGACTATGTTTGAGCTTAATTACAGGAGAGATTGCAGTTCCAATCCATCACGTTTTCGTGCAGGTGCTTCACGACCCTGAGGATTGCGGTGGATTTCTCCTCATTTATATATCTTTGGCGCATCATTGGAACACACGTCATTAAGTGTATTTTAGTTCTATAGTTTGTTTACAGGTGTTTGTTGTTGGTTCGTGGGTCGGCTGTTCACAGTTTTTCCATCTTATTTACTGTGTGTGTGAACGTATGGTGGACATATATAATTTTCTCATAGTCTATATGATTTTGATTTTTAAGGAGCTCTGTTCGCGGACTTCATTCGAAAGATAATTAATGAAGAGTGATTTGTCACAATCTATATGTTAATGGTATCATTATTTGTCTTTTTCAACAAACATGAAGTAGTTTATTTTGAAGAAGTAAGAATTGAAGAATGAACAGAATTGAAGAATGTTGCTAACTTTAACAGCATGTTGGCAAAATATATTTGGATAGCATAAAGAAACAAGCATGTTCCCAATACCAGATAAGCCTAAACAACAGCTTTAAGAACAAAAATCTTGCTGGTACCCAGATAAACTTATCACAGCATGTTGCTTAGTACAGTATGCAGCAATAATACTAGAAGCCTAAAGTAACAAGCATATTTTGAACATTTACCTTAGCAACAAGTACAGTACTGCTAAGCTACATTACTGAAAGCAATGATAAGCATGTTCTGATACCTGGATAAGCTTAGCACAGCATGTTGGCAGTGACACCAGATAAGACTAAACACAAGCATGTCTCCAAGAACAACTAGATAGCCTTAAGAACAAGCGTGTGCCACCACCCGGACAGAATCAACACTGAACTGAAGTCAACTGAATAACAACTGTTTCCTATTGTCCTTTTTGCTGCCCTACAGCAGAATCGCCCTACACCAAAATCGTTATTTTCCTGTCTTTCACTAAATGTTAACTAAATGTCACGGAGCCTGTCACACCCTCAACACCAGACCTCTCAGCTCCACCCACATGATCCCAATCACTGGAATTCACCTGCACACCTGCAGCAGCTCATCACAGCACATTACTTAAGCAGTCACTCTTCAGTTCACCTTTGTCTGGTCTTCTTGTTGGTGTTACACTTACCTGACTACACTTACACTGTTACACTTACCTGTTTCCGCTTCCGGGTCGAGAACGCTGTGTGCGTCTGTGCTGCCGCTTCGCACCTGGACTGTTTGTATGTTTAGCTAGGCCTACATGTTTTTCCACCGTTCTGTTCGGATTTTTTTTTTTTTTTTTTTCCCAGTATTCTGTCGGGATTACTCCATTTCTCAATGCTGATCTTTGAACTGGACTAATGTCATTATCAAACTCTTGTCTGTGAGCTTGAGAGCTTGTGAGCGTGAGCTGCGAGCCCTCTACCCTGAAGTTGTTTTCACGGATGCCTCCACCACCGGCTGGGGTGCCACGTACAACGGGCATGCAGCTTCAGGTATTTGGACAGGTCCCCACATCTGCATTGGCACATCAATTTCCTTGAGTTGCTTACAGTACGTCTTGCGCTGGCCCGCTTTAAAACGCTGCTACAAGGCAAGCACATACTGGTCCGTACAGACAGCACTGTGGCCATTGTATACCTCAAATATCAAGGTGGTCTACGCTCCCGCTTTATGTCGCAACTCGCCTGCCATCTCCTCCTATGGAGTCAGAAGCATCTGAGATCACTTTGTGCCATTCACATTCCAAGCCTGCTTAATCATGCAGCCAACGAGTATGCTGCCAGGAGAGTGGGACTCCATCACCAGACGGTCCAGCTGATATGGAGACACTTTGGAGCTGCACAGGTAGATCTGTTTGCCTCTCCAGACACATCCCAGTTGTTTTACTCCCTGACCGGGGGGAGCCTCGGCATAGATGCACTGGCACACAGCTGGCCCCGGGGCCTATGCAAGTATGCATTTCCCCCAGTGAGCTACTTGCACAGACACTGTGCAAAGTCAGGGAGGACGAGGAGCAGGTCCTGTTAGTTGCGCCTTACTGGCCCAACCGGACCTGGTTCCTAGAACTGATGCTCCTCACGACAGCCCCTCCCTGGTGCATTCCTCTGAGGAAGGACCTACTTTCTCAGAGACGGGGCACCCTCTGGCACCCATGTCCAGATCTCTGGAACCTCCACACATGGTCTCTAGATGGGACGTGGAGGTCCTAGGTGATCTACCCCAAGCAGTGGTAGATACCATCACTTCGGCAAGAGCACCCTCTATGAGGAATGTCTACACCTTGAAGTGGAACCTGTTCATTGAGTGGTGTTCTTCTCACCGGGAAGACTCCTGGAGATGCCTGAACAGAGCTTGCTTTCCTTCCTCCAGGAAGGGTTAGAGTGAAGGCTGTCTCTCTCCATCCTAAAACTGTATGGTCCCACAATCCTGTAGATTGTAAATCTCTGGGAAAGCATGACCTGATCACCCTGTACCCTCTTGCAATCTTTCTCTGGTGCTTACTGCATTTTTACTGCGAAGCTGAAAATTCTGTCAATAAAGACAGTGCTCCTAACTGCGCTGGCTTCCATCAAGAGGATAGGAGACCTGCAATTTTTTTCAGTCAATGAATCATGCCTGGATATGTGCCCAAGGTTCCTACCATGCCTTTCAGGGATCAGGTGGTGAACCTGCAAGCACTGCCCTCGGAGGAGGCAGACCCAGAGCTTTGCTCTGTCCCGTTCGGCTTTGCTCCTATATGTGGACCGAACACAGGAGCACCTCAGAGCAGCTCTTCATCTGTTACGGAGGCCAGCAGAAGGGAAAGAGCCAGTGTCCTCCCGTGTACTCACCTCAAGTTGCCAGTAATCACCGGAGAGACTGCTCGGTGTTTCGATTGTTGCGCCATTCCCTCTACGGACCATATACGTAGGCTTATTTTGCTCTTTGGTTCAGTTCCCCGCATGGCGAGCCCTGTTGAGTTTCTCCATCACCCTCGGCAGTCAGAAGTGGCGGAGCATCTGATACCAGGCCTAACACTCATAAGTATGCCCACTGGTTGACCCCTGTGCTAGGCTAGGTGTCCATATGCTGTGATCCCCACGGTGATCCCATATGTGTATTCTTCCATGATACAGTTCCCCTTCGGTAAGCCAGTTTCTTTCCCTTGTCAGAGTCCGCTCTGCTGTCCCTGCCAGTGTTGACTCCCTCCTAACTAGACTGGAGCAACCTCAGAGACATTCCCTATGTTGTGCTGCCCTTAATGCCCAGTCCATATGTGTAATCTCTACGATACCTTTTCCCAGTGTTATCCAATAGTCTTACTGTATGGGTCAAGCAGAACAACAGTAATAGACTCTCTCCGCATACGCCCTGTCCTGTCTTCCACCCCAGTAGGTGTGGGGGGATCAGGCGGCTTACTGGGGGCGTTGGAAGGGGTAGCAATAGTGGCGCTTTGTTAGGGATCCCAATTCCGACTGAAAGGGAACATCTCGGTTACATATGTAACCCTTGTTCCCTGAAGGAGGGAACAGAGACGTCACGTCCCATCACCACAGTTGCTGTACCACCGCTGAGCACTGGAGCACCAGTTCGGCTCCTCAACCTGAATTTTGCTCCCGCTTCCATCTTTAAACCCGCTCTGCGGGGTGGAGCGTGCAATGCAAATCTCGCACGCCAATGTGCATTGGCTCATTTAATTTACACCCAAAGGTGATAGGGCTCTCAGGCGAGATCTCAATATGTCAAAATGTTCCAACGTGTTGTCTCTGTTCCCTCCTTCAAGGAACGAGGGATACATATTTAATTGACACATTTCCCGGCATGCATACTAACACTTACTGTTTTGGATGTCCTATAATGTTTTACCTATTAATGTTTTTTTCTCAATTCCCAATGTTTAGTTATGTAAAAATAGGCCAACATACCCTAAAAATGTAAACAATTTATTTTTATATCCAGTGGCTTTACAGAAACACTTTTTAGGAGGAAAAATAAATAATATCAATATCAATACTTGGGTTTTGAGCTACAGCCAAACAGTAGACAATATCACAAGCAGTGGCAAGGTCATGGGTTCAATTCCCAGGCCAAGCAAGAAATGATAAAACCTTGATTGAATGCAATGTAAATGTTGGGTCTCTAAGGGTTAAACAGTTTGTTGTTTAGTGCTTATTAAACACCATATAGCCTGAAACATGCATTAAAGACTACTTAGGTTATGATTGTCAAAAAGTAGTGACAAAATAGAAATGATATACAACAGATTCTTAATTTCATAGTATTTTTTATTCCTCTTAACAGCTGTCTTGATGACAATGTGCCTTTAAAAAAGCATGGCCAGTCCAACTCAAGGAATTTTGTCAAATACAGGTTTTATAAATGTGAAAAAAAAAAAAAAAAAATTAAAAAAAGTTTAAGTTAAAGGTGAAGAATGCATTTTCTGCACCACTAATAGCACCAGATTGCAATCTGTTCATTTAAGCTGTCCAACAACATTGTCTCAGCCAATGGCCTGAGTTTGGGCGGGGCTATTTGTTTATCCAAGCAATGACTAAATCATTATGTTTGCAATTATTTCTGGTGTGGCTAATTATGCATAACTTACATACTTCACCTTTAAACAAATTCTGCTCTTTTAATCAAATAAACAGTTGTTCCTTTTCCAAATTAAGGTCCTTCACATCAGCTGTTAAATCTTTGGGCCTGTATTAACTAATACATTTAGCTCAAACTTCAAGACTGACTCTAGGGCTGCTATTTGACAATTGATGATGAGAATATGGTCATGAATACAGAAGCTGCCAAACTTAGATAAATGGATTCTGCATTCACTGGAAATTCATTAGATATCACAGTTTAGATATGTTAAGAGATACTTTTTTGGCTCTGAAACAGCGATTCTCACAGTCCTCCTGAGTGTCGAACCGGTTCCTGTTCCCTTCACAGCCTCCATACCAGAACTGGGCGCATTCACCACTGCTGGCGTTGAAGTGCCATTTCACTGCAAAGTTTGAGCAAGTCCCTGAGTCATACTCAAGCTGGCAAATGTCTGGGCAAAAAGAAAACAAAATTTAGTTTTAACGTGGTATTTTAGTGCATCTTATTCAGAAACAGCCCACAGTCTAACTGAACTGGGTGCTACAGTTGTGCCGTGAGTATTTAAGTTATTCTTTTGTCACTGCTGCATGCATATTGAGTTCAGCACCAATTTTGTTACTTGATTTGCATAATTGTTTTTGTGAATCAAGGATGCCCCTCATACAACAATTCATAAAGCAAACAATGTTTTTTATTCTAAAAATGCCACGTTTTATTTTATGGTTTGGGTTATAGCTATTATAATGATATAAAAACAGTGGTAGTCTATGGCATAACTGCCAAGTGAATGTCTCTTTTACCCTCGAATATACTGGGATCATCCTGTGGAAAATTTTCAGATTATGTGGGAGAAATTTGAACAAACTTTCTTAAAAGCATGCACATTTGGAGAAATATTGATGGATTCTCATATGTTTATGTAAATTTTCTATACAGAGGAGTAATATTTATTCAATATTTATTGTCATCACTATGAGCACTGGATACTGTGTTTTCAATTCATACTTGCAGCCGGAGGGCGCTCTGTGCACCTTTAGTCCACAAATTACTCTAAAGAAGAACAGGCATACCATGTGACATTCCAGGAACTAACAGGGGCTTCCAGAGATCGCTAACCATGGCTATAACATGCAGATAAACACTTTTGAAGACAATAAATACACGATTGCGACGATGTATACATGTATTGCCTCAGAATTTGCGTCTGAATAGCGCTAGCTCCAAGGGCGTGGCCGCATTAGTGGATAATGAGCTGAATCACGGGCGTCTGACATGGCTCTGTTTTCATACAGATTACATAAACAGAGAATATTTGTTTTCGATTTGACTTACACGACTTAAAACCTGACATTCCAGCGTTTCTTTAGACATAAGTCTAATTTTTTTGTGATTAGTATTCACTAAGTTACAGTTCATTTTCTAAGAACTATCAGATTGGACATCGTTCAGAGGGAGACGACAGATCACGCATCATGTTAGTTTTCTTTATCTTGCAAAAAGCACAACATTTTGTTTTTACTCTGAGTGTACACGAATAAAAGAAGATATTCTATAGTTTCAATTGATATATTACTTATGTCTCTATGACAAAAAATGACGGAGTATTTTAAGTCTGTTTTGCTGCAATGTGAAAAAAATCCTGCAAAACGCGCCGGCGCGTTTCCCGACTCCAGAGAGTTAACCCTCTGGAGTCTGAGGCTGTTTTGGGGCCCTGGAGAAGTTTTGACATGCCTTGACATTTGGGCTTTTTTCAGTTGTTCATAAACATATTAATGGCAAAAGTGTCATTACACTGTATTCAGCACGAACTTGGCTACCATAATATGTGAGGAACATGTAGATACATGTTTGTATTTCTGAAGGAATAACGTTTATGCGTGGTTATTGAAAAAACAAAAAACTTAAGTCACTGAAATAAGGCCAAAAAAAAATTGAATCTGTGTTCACAAGACTTCTGGGTATTGGAGGTTGCAGAATAGAATTTTTGCTTCAAAATGATGTAAAAATTATCCTGCCTACTCGTTCATATAAAACAATAGAGAGATTTAAATTTTCTAAGACACTTTTTGTCAAGAAACACAGTATGCGTGGAGACGTGAATCTTCATGAATAATGCTGTGATTCACACATGAGAAGACAAAAGATCCACATAATGAGCTATGACCTGCATAATAATGAGCTATTTGAGTTAGGTAGGCTATGTGAAAAAACCCTCTGTGATCATGTCTCAAGCTCATCATGGTGTATATCAAACATACAGAAAAAACAGCAATACTGTGAAATATTATTACAATTTAAAATAATGGTATTCTATTATATACTTTAAAATATAATGTATTTCTGTGATGCAAAGCGTCTGAACAGTCATGTTACCTCTATGGCATTTCATATAGGCTTTTAGCTTAACCAGTCAGTTGGTAGTCAGCCAAGATGGTGCCTGCGCCTTCGGCACTTCCTAGAACAGGACTAAAGCCATGGCATTAGACCAGTGCAATGTAATGAGAGGAGAATACACAACAATAACACATTGGTGCACTCAACACACAATCAGCTCAGATGAGCAGATTACTGAACACAGCACAGAACAAAGCGCATAATACATAAGTGAAATGCGGGTAAGAATGACAATGTGTCACACTCAGCGAGGCAGGCAGCCACCAACTGGATCCTCATGAAAATACCAATGCAGAAATCTGCAGGTTGTGCAATGAATATATTTGTTCAAAGAAGACCGTCCCGTTGCTAGACAGATGTCTTGAATAGACATACCCTTAGACCAAGCCCAAGATGGAGCCAAACCACTAGTGGAGTGGGCACGAACACTTATAGGGCAATCTGCTCCCTGGGAAGCATAAGGTGAATAACTTCCACTATCTAGTGAAAAAGCCTCTGCTTTGACACCGGACAGTCTTTCTTAGTACCTCCAAAGCAGACCAACAACTGCTCTAGCAGGCGAAAATGACTGGTTCTGTCCACAAGCACACAGCGCATGAACAGGACGCAGCAAACCTTTGTCAGATCCTTCGCCTGTGATCATATTGGGAGAATCAAATGCTTGGTGTGTTGTCACCTGAGCTCTGAACAGTGTTGAGAGCACTTTAGACATATAACCACGTCTAAGCGTGAGTTTTAACACAGTCATTTGCTCCGAATTCCATGCAAGCAGCATTAATAGATAGAGATTGCAGATCTCTGACTCATTTCCCACATGTTAAAATGAGCAGCAGTGCCATCTTAAATGAGAGTACTCTTAACTCGCTCACATTAAGCGGCTCGAACTTTACAACTTTTGCAAGTGACAACACACTACACAAACATTGTTTGGACAATCAATGATGAACTCTCTTTGTTCTCGACGTATAGCACTCTCCTCTTCAGACCCTGGCCGTCAGGACCTCGGCTTTGTCTCCACTTGGTGCCCAGAGGGACAAAGACCTTGCTTCGTGGAGAAACGGGGCTTCCTGTCCCTGGATTTTTGGCGCATAGGCGGCTCCGGATCGTGTCACGCCCCCGTGTTTAGAACAGGAGGATGACTCATGGCGATCTGGATCGTGCCTGAGGGGGACTGTCAGCTTCTGCTTCTGAGACTCCTTTTCTGCAAAGCCCCCACAGCATCACCAAAGAGGCCCAGGGGACTCACTTGGGACCACGCCTGTGAGATCTCCTCATGAAACTCAGGGAAAAATGGCGCCGTCTCTCAGGGGCATCCGGCTGGCAGCCAGCGTGCAGATAAGCACCATCCATCCACTTTCCCGTGGCTGCTCCAGGGCTGACCATTCCAGGCCCAGATCACTGACAGCCTCAGTGAGGATATTCAGCAGCTCCATATTTTCCAGGTGGGCTACTGAAGGGGTGTGCACCTCGTCCAACGGGGCTTCTGCCCAAGTGCCTGGATCAGAAGTGTAAGTAAACATGGTGTCATCCTCTACATCAGGAGAAGGGCAAAGGCTGACCTGAGAATAGGAGATCAAGGACTGCTGGGAACGATGAGGGCACAGACGCTGGGCCGGCATCATCTATTCGAGGGAGCCTCCCGAGTGAACACATCGCAGCCTCCACGGCTACAGCTTGACGACGGCAGGAGGGTCACTGTTGAGGACAACAGCAAGTCTTGCACGGAGAGTCTTGATTGGCAGATCTTTGCAGAAATGGTAATCAGGCACCCATTCCTTGGCACATTCCTTGCAGCAACAATTTCTTGTCTTCTTCTACGCCGGATTACAGGAGGGGATCGCTTTTTCTGCATCGTCTGCTTGGGTGCGAAGGTCCATGGTGATGCAGGCTTCGAATTGAAGGAGAAAGATTCTGAGGGCAATAGCGCTCGACGCTGAGCTACATAGCGTTTGGCCCCACCCTTCGCTCGAGCACCATTGGCTATTGCAGATGCAATAGCAAAATTCAATTAGACATCAGTATATTCAATTAGGCATCAATACACAATGTCGAGAGACCTACCTTGAAACCACTAGTACAAGTTAGATCGAACTCTCAAGTACACACCAATGCAGCAGCATTTGCAGAAATTACGCTGCACAGCAACATATATTAATAGTGTAGCAACAAAGGAAGCCTAGAAGGCCAAGACTCCATATCTATTAATTGATTTAACACATCTTTCAGATACAAAAACATGTAAAATGTACGCATGTCATGTTTCTTAGACAAACATATCAAGGATTATCTAAAACACATCCATTGTTGTCTAATTGATTATGTGGGACACCATTAGGTGCCATCAAAGTTGTTGATGAAGTATACAAAAACAGTTTCGTCTATCAACACGAAATATCCTAATCAACACGCATATTTGAACATAAAACTAAATTGTATGTCACACACACACACACACACATATACATATATATATATATATATATATATATATATACACATACACATTTTTGCAGATTTATTAAAAAAGAAAAACTGAAATATCACTGTTACGTACACAGAAGGGGACAGCGACACAGGAATGCAGGTATTAAAGTTTATTGAGCGACCAGAATGTGACAGAGTGCAGGTGAGTGAA
The DNA here is from genome assembly GCF_019924925.1 of Ctenopharyngodon idella. Lineage (NCBI taxonomy): Eukaryota > Metazoa > Chordata > Actinopteri > Cypriniformes > Xenocyprididae > Ctenopharyngodon > Ctenopharyngodon idella. The sequence goes on from NC_067232.1 coordinate 28,949,304, forward strand.
GACAGGTTAACACGTTGACTGGAATAGCTGATAAACTGATACTTGTCTTGGTTTTGCAGGATAGGCAGATGGATGGCAGACTTGAAGCTTGAGCAGACACAGATGAACTCACAGGAGACGAATAGACAACGAGGAGTCGAGGGAACACAGGAGACAGGTAAGTATCTTCAGAGGAGTCCTTAAGGTAAGCAGACTGGTGAGTACCAAGTGCAAACGAGACCGGACAGTGACTGAGTGAGAGCGTGGGCCTCTTGTGCTGCTGGTGATGAGGGTGCTGATGAGCTGCAGGTGTGAGTGATTAGTATTCTGGTGATGACGTGCGCTGTGTCTGTGAGAGTGTAGAGCCTGGCGTGTCTGTGACAATCACATGGTCCTAAGTATTCAGACCCTTTGCTGTGACACTCATATATTTAACTCAGGTGCTGTCCATTTCTTCTGATCATCCTTGAGATGGTTCTACACCTTCATTTGAGTCCAGCTGTGTTTGATTATACTGATTGGACTTGATTAGGAAATCCACACACCTGTCTATATAAGACCTTACAGCTCACAGTGCATGTCAGAGCAAATGAGAATCATGAGGTCAAAGGAACTGCCTGAAGAGCTCAGAGACAGAATTGTGGCAAGGCACAGATCTGGCCAAGGTTACAAAAAAATTTCTGCTGCACTTAAGGTTCCTAAGAGCACAGTGGCCTCCATAATCCTTAAATGGAAGACGTTTGGGATGACCAGAACCCTTCCTAGAGCTGGCCGTCCGGCCAAACTGAGCTATCGGGGGAGAAGAGCCTTGGTGAGAGAGGTAAAGAAGAACCCAAAGATCACTGTGGCTGAGCTCCAGAGATGCAGTCGGGAGATGGGAGAAAGTTGTAGAAAGTCAACCATCACTGCAGCCCTCCACTAGTCGGGGCTTTATGGCAGAGTGGCCCGACGGAAGCCTCTCCTCAGTGCAGGACACATGAAAGCCCGCATGGAGGACTCCAAGATGGTGAGAAATAAGATTCTCTGGTCTGATGAGACCAAGATAGAACTTTTTGGCCTTAATTCTAAGCGGTATGTGTGGAGAAAACCAGGCACTGCTCATCACCTGTCCAATACAGTCCCAACAGTGAAGCATGGTGGTGGCAGCATCATGCTGTGGGGGTGTTTTTCAGCTGCAGGGACAGGACGACTGGTTGCAATCGAGGGAACGATGAATGCGGCCAAGTACAGGGATATCCTGGACGAAAACCTTCTCCAGAGTGCTCAGGACCTCAGACTGGGCCGAAGGTTTACCTTCCAACAAGACAATGACCCTAAGCACACAGCTAAAATAACGAAGGAGTGGCTTCACAACAACTCCTGTGACTGTTCTTGAATGGCCCAGCCAGAGCCCTGACTTAAACCCAATTGAGCATCTCTGGAGAGACCTAAAAATGGCTGTCCACCAACGTTTACCATCCAACCTGACAGAACTGGAGAGGATCTGCAAGGAGGAATGGCAGAGGATCCCCAAATCCAGGTGTGAAAAACTTGTTGCATCTTTCCCAAAAAGACTCATGGCTGTATTAGATCAAAAGGGTGCTTCTACTAAATACTGAGCAAAGGGTCTGAATACTTAGGACCATGTGATATTTCAGTTTTTCTTTTTTAATAAATCTGCAAAAATGTCAACAATTCTGTGTTTTTCTGCCAATATGGGGTGCTGTGTGTACATTAATGAGGAAAAAAATGAACTTAAATGATTTTAGCAAATGGCTGCAATATAACAAAGAGTAAAAAATTTAAGGGGGTCTGAATACTTTCCGTACACACTGTATATAATTTCTTGGAGTATGGTTTGATAGTAGACAAACTTGGAGAGAGGAAGAAAAGTAGTGAATGTAATGAGGTGTATTTCAGGACAGGATTGGGGAGCAGACAGGTTGGCTTTAAAAACATTATATATAATCTATGATAAGGTCTATTTTGGATTATGTTAGTACAGTATATGGCTCAGTGAAAAAATCTCATGTAATTAACGTGGGACAGGATTCAGTACCAAGCCTTAAGAATCTGTTGCAGAGCATATTTAACATCTCCAGTTACAGCTCTTCAAGTACAGATGGGTGAAATGTTTTTGCAGAAGAGAAGGCTACAATTAATGACATCATATTGGGTTAATCTAAAAGGTCAGAGTGAGAATCATCCTACAAAAAGTGTTGAAGACTAGTTGGGAATATGGTAAAAGAGTGTAATAGTTTTGTTTGGAGTGTGAGTTAGTTAAAGATATGAAGCTGGAAGAATTTAGAGTTGCCTCAATAGTTCCATTATCTCCAGTCCCAATGTCATGCCCTATCCAGAGGTTGATCTATATTTATTAGAGTGAAGGAAAAATCAAGGTACATATGAAGCTGAAGTGTTTAAGGTAAGGGAGTATATGGGACCAAGGTATCGTGATGCAGATTTTTACATTTATAAGGCAATGAATTTTTTTTTTTTTTTTAATCTTCACTGGGGCTGAAAGTGGAAACGGAGGAGCTCTAGTGTGAGTATTAGTATTAAGAGTGATGGTTAGAATGTCAATGGTCCCTTAGGGTGGTAGGTGGCATTAATGCACTTATGTGTTGTGAAGCGATATGTGAACCGCTGTAAAACAAAAAGAAGAAGAAGAGACATTCCCTGCGTCACAATGTGCATACTATCCATCCTAAATAGTATGTGAGATTAAAATAAGAGTGTCCCAAAGCATAGTATGTTGAAAAGAGTATGCCAGAAGTCCCCAAATGGTCTACTATTTCCATTAGATTTTCGAAGTGTGGATCCGTGCACACTATAAAGGCTAATATTGCCCACGACCCATTGCTCTTTGGAGGAGGATTCAGTTCAGAACCACAAACACGAGTAAAAAGTGTTCAAAAAAACTACAAAACATGGCGAATGTTTGCGCGACCAACGGTTACGTAGAGAGGTTTAGATAAAGGGGTTTAAGTGTATTTATTTAATGTTATCTGTGTTATACTTCATCTGTAACAACAATGTGAACTTTTATAAAGACCTGTTTGGTCATTAACTTTTAAATACATTGTTATGCATTAATATGAGGAGAGTCTCCGCATGAAAGACCCACAACTTTCAGATCAACGTGCTACTGCATTTTTCTCCAATATGGTAGGAAATTAAATTAAATGTGGAGGATGTTAACTGTGACAAGATGATTGACAGGCCAGTTTACAGTGACAAGATGCGTGTAACTAAGCGACAGAGAGCAACCGTTAAAGATGCTATTTTATAATGTGATAGTATGTCCCAAAGCTTGTCTACTCTTTTGCTACACACTCAAAAGTATGTACTTTTTCCTCCACAAAAAGAGGTCATACTTTTAGGGTATAGTATAAGTAGGCAAATTGGGATGAGTAGGGACACTTGCTGGAGTAGGATTTTTCTCCATCTCTTGTAAGATAGCAATCATGATGATAAGTGTGTTAATTAATTTTTAGGGGTGCAACGGATCGCAGTTGATCCATGATCCATACGGACCAGGCCCCACGGTTCGGCACGCATGTGATTCGCGGATTAACTGCTAAGTTAATTTATCCTTTCCCATTTGCGCTCGGTCTTTCTACAAGCTTGTCGTAAGAGTCGAGTATCAGAATTTTGCCACAGAACAGATTTAGATTTATGCTTATAAGGCTTGAGTGGAGCAGTGACATCTAAAACATCCAACCAGGCAGAATTTAGAAGACTTAGATGTTGGTCAGCATCCAGGTCACGTAACGGTAGATCCAGAGATAGATGAGAACAAGACTCTATAAAACACTGATTCAAATTTGACCCAAACTTAGAAGAATAGGACCGAGAGAGTGTTACAGCTTTCTTTGTAAAATGAGAAAGATTCAGAAGAGACAGAGATAATAAAATGAGTGGAGTCCTTTACCCATTGAACCAAACTAAAAGAGTCAATAAGATTGTGAAACTCCTTCGATAACAGGTCTGACTGACAGCATACATGGATGTTAAAATCGCCCACTAATAAAAAGCGGTCGTACTTTATGGCAATATTGCCAATAAATTGAGTAAATTGCTGTATGAAGTCCTTTGCTGAGTGAGGGGGACGGTAAATCACACCCAATAAAACAGGACCATTCCAGTCGAGATGGAGAAGCTGAACTTCACAACTGGAAAACACATCTACTAAAAACAGACTGATAGCGCTCAAAAAAAGTATTTTAAAATAGTTACTAGTCCACCCCCTTTCCTGTTTGGGTGAGGAGAATTAAAAAAGGTGCAGTCAGCCGGAACCAATTCGGAAAAAGGAGTTAAATCACCAACCTTGGTCCAGGATTCAGTGATGAACATAAAATCCAAGTGTTGATTAGAGCCATTTCACCTCCAGAGAAAGTGATGCTCTGCTCAGAGAGCGCAGATTACCGGGAGTCACTCCGTTACGACAGAGGCCGATCCGAGGAAGTCCATCCAAGGAGATAGGGGACAGAGACAGGGGGGGAACAGGTCGAAGCCACCTATAAGGCAAAGCCAGCGGCCGCCAGGCAACAGGGCCACGGCAGAATGACTCATGGAAAAGGCCAGACCAGAACCCAGCCTGAAGGTGTGCCTTCAGTTTGATGGTAAGTCCTCCCCGACACCCGCGTTTCCTCCTACGCTTTCTCCACGAAGTGCTGAGAGACCACCGGCGGATACACACCGGTACATCCATTAAAAGGTTCCTGTGCGTTTGCTTGAAAACGTGCTCCACGTCTGGCTTAAACCTGTCCATAAATAAGGCGCAAATATCCAGTAGAGATTGTCAGTCAAAGATCAAAAGTGTGCCGCATTTCGAAAACCAAACAGACATCCATACACACAAAAAAAGGAGAGGCAGACAGCATGCCAATTACACAGGCGCCATCTTGCATCACTAGTTATTAAAGCGACAGTTAAGCAAATGGAAATGCTAAGATGTCGAGATGATGAAAAAGTAATTTTAGAGTGCAACTAAAGTATATGTTATTAAGATTGGCCAAAGTGTCTGGGTTGAAGATGTCTACATTGCAAAATGTACTTTTATCATGCATATTCATGTTTAATATAACTACAAAAAAAACAGGCAATGTTGAACCAATTGTACGCTTATATCACAGGTTTTATCTGGAAAGAGATGTTTGGTTCTGATACTCCTCCAAACTGTAGTTTCATGGTCTGGTCCTTGTGAGACTGGGTGACTTAATTTAGTCCCTAGGTAGCATAACTAGGAAAACTGAATTGTGAAAAAAACAACAGAATAAAATTAGAAACAGCTTTGCAGCAACAGTTGTTACTAACAGTAGACCAATTCAGTGTTGCAACTCTGATTTAAGATCAAAATCTCAAGTTGTATGTTTGTGCTGCAAACTTGATCTCTTATTGAAGCAGAGTAAACAAATGCAAAACAAGACGCATAAGGAAAAACTGAACTTTCTAAAGGAGAAAGGTATTTGCTTTGGCTGTCTTTGTGTGGGACACATGAGCAAAGATTGTGATAAGTGCTTGACTTGCACAGTGTGTGGCCAAATGCATCCCAGCATTCTGCTTATTCAACAAAAGGAGAGAAAGTGTACTCAGTGATGGATGATTTTGTTCCTAATTTGTGCACTTGTTGCCCTTCAAGCATGTGGTCAAACGGGCCGGCGATGGAGAATGTGCATTATCAATTGTACAAGTTCAAGTCAAATCTAGTAAAGGACAAAAGGTAATTCAAACATATGCATTCTTGGATCCTGGTAGTTCTGCCACATTTTGTTCAGAACATTTAATGCGCAATTTAAATTAAAAAAGGAAAGAAAACTAATATTCTTTTGAAAACAATGGGCAATCAAAGGTCTGTTAATAGTTCTATTGTGACTGGACTGGAAGTGTCTATCCCTCATAATGACATCTTTTACAGTCTTTTAGAAGTCTTCACTCAAATGCCTGTGCCCAAAGATAACATTGTCTCTCAAGAGGATTTGGATAAATGGCCATACCTGAAAGGTTTTAAGATCCCTCAAATTCCTGCTGATGTGGATTTGCTAATTAGAGCAAATGTTTACAAGGAAATGGAGCCCTGGGAGAATATAAACGATGAGGGAAAATGACCGTACGCATTTAGAACCCTATGGGTTGTGAATGGACCACTCCAAGGAAGCAAGGACAACAGGAACAAGATTGAATGTACAGATGTTACTGTTAATAGTATTTCTGTAGGCAAGCTGGAGGAGATGCTCAATAAACCGTATAATCAGGACTTTATTGAGATTGCTTCTGAGAACAAAGAAATGTCAAGAGAAGATCATGCATTTATGGAAAAGGAGTAAGAAACCCCGCATCGGCCCAAAAACGGAATCCGACAGCCTGGGCGAAGGTTTAATGCGTGTATGTCTTTTCAGCGCCCCTGTGAAGTTCACTTAATTTCACTCATTTAATCTGACTCCAATTTCAAATGATTATTACTCTTAGGTTGTGTTTACAATTAGAAATGAATCATCGGTTATGTATTAATTTAGATATTTGATTATTCTGAGTATCCCATACTTTCAATTATTCGTTCATTACAGACCCATATCGCTTAGAGTCACACATGGCTGCTTTGCACTTTCCCTTAAATACCCAGAGCAGAACAAATGGATTGTAAATATTTACTACACCAACACCGGTTTTGGGGGGAGAGGAGTGGGTTTTCAGATATCTTGAAGAGACACCACCCAAAAGGAGGACAGAATTCTCCTTAGTTTTCAATCTTCCTCATAATACCAGTGACTGCTGTGAAATTGAGACCATTTTACCAATCGCACTGAGACATTTAAAATGATATCAAACATGAAAGGAAAAAACAATAGATACACAAGATACATTATATATAGAATATGCATTCTTGGAGAACTTTCAGTGACTTGAGTCAGGGGGAAAGAAATCAAGTCTTACAGCTCCGCCCCTGGCCCCTTGGGGCAAATTCAGATCAGTCCTGAGGGGCCATTTTTGGACATTTCCTGCTTCCATATATTGGGTGTTATTTTCTGAGTGTTCATAGGCTGACACCTAGCAGCGCTAGTCGATGGGTGCAGAAGTGAATTCGTCACCTGAAATAACAACATTAAGGCAGGTTGAACATTAAGATGAAAGTACTGCAGAATGCATCTCTGTGACACACAGTTCCTTTAGGTATAGGTGTACTGTGCTGAGTGGATGCTGTAGCAGGTGGACAGGATGTCTGTGATCCTCTTTTTGCTTCCACCTGCATTTGGCTGTGGTGGCATTCTGTCTGTAGAATGACTGGTTGTACCAAGTCTGTTGTGTTGGTCAGCATGAGCAGAAAGTGTCAGGAAAGTCTCATTACACTTTGCAGAAACATCTGTGTCTGCCCCAGGTTTAATTGATCCTGTGAGAAGTCCTCGATTACCTTCAAGTAGAAGGTTTGGTTTGCCGGGCAGGTCAAATCTCCATAGGTGAAGGATTCATTTCACTGATGACGCTCCATTGCGTGCAGGACACCTGAACAACTTTTGAATGATCATGCAATACTTGAACACTAATGAATTTGATGTTATTGTAAGATGAGAAAATGGTTGTTGGATAAACACAAGAACACAGTTAACACATGATGAACATGTCAAAAGTGCGAGTGGTAAAAAAAAGGTCTCCTTTTCAGAGTCCTATCTTTAGTGAGCAGGTCTCATTCTAATCACCAGATTCTTCACTATCACTGTGATATGATAGTGGAATTTAGACTTGGTCTGGATGAGTTAAAGGAAAGGTAGCAAAGAGTCAAAATAACTAGTATATTTACCAGTGGTATACATAATTAAATATATCACATACTTAAACATAGAAACACACAATTTCATAATTACAATTATAAAACTGTCTATAATAGTTGTTTTAACTGCAATTCCTTAATGCAAACCTAAGGTTTCAATCAAGTCAATTAGAGAATGGAATTTACAGAAACAGAGATTTAAAATCTCTAGTTTAGCTTTTACAACCATCATCTGTGCATTTGATGTACAGGCTAAGTCACACTCAAGAATAGAGATCTGACTGGGAATTGAGTAACTGATTTACAGAAATGTCTGCATTTCAGTTCTAATTGATCAGATAAATTTGCCATTAGTCATATGTTGGAAACTAGAGGGCCCTCCTAGTTTGCAACAATGCCAAGGACTGGACATAATAAACATTTTGTCCAAAGAGAACAGTTGCATTACTGAATAGGTCTCATTTAGATTTGGAATTTGAATGATCAGAACTTTAATTGATGTGTGACTAAAGCCATGCACATGTCCTGCATATAACAGTGTTTCCATAACACCTCAAAATTGTTTGACACAATTAAAAACAAAAGAAATTATGGCAATGATTTCCTTTGTCCTATATGTATGAAGGTGAATGATGTATGCTAGATTTGCATGATGTGAATAATTTTAGCCTGGATAGTCCATAGATGATCTATGCCAGGTGGAGATGTTGTGAGTTTGTAGTAGGGTGTGTGTGTAGAAGATGGGTGGTGTCTATCCTACCATAATTTGTGTTGCATAATTTAGTTCCAGTTCTACACTGGGAGGCCATGTATCTATGAGTGTTATGAGGTTTGAATGGCCTCTTGAAGTTTCTACACACCCATCTTCTGCATGTAAAGTTGTGTGTCCTGACTAAATGCTAGGAATCTGGCCCTAAAAATGGCAGCTGTCAGTCTGAAAGGGAAACAGACACAGAGAGAAAAACAGTTGATCTTGAACCTTTAAACAAATTGCATTAAGATAGATGGTGCCATCTTAATTTTTCTTGAATGGTCTTATCCAGACAGCTGTTGCAGATGGCTTTAACCTGTTAAGATTTTATGCCATTAGAAGAAAATTTGTTTTTAGTTTACAGAGACATAGATCATTATTATGATTATGTTTCTGCAAAGAAAAAGGCCAGATAAAACTGAATGTTCGTGGTCAGATCTGACTGCTGATGTTTAAGCATTGTCAGAGAATCTTGCAGTTGCTGTTGCAGCTGTGCTTACACAGTCTGTTGTGTTGTGAGGATTACGACACCCGGGTCTCCTGGGGGAATCTCACACTAGCCAGATCTGTGATTAGGGCACCAGATCACCATTTGTGGTGTTGTGCTGTTTGTTTAGCAATTGGTATTTATGGTGTCATTCAAATACTTGACCATTTGGACCTCTGTGGTCTGTAAAAACAGAAGAGCTTCTGCCTGATATTAACATTTCACACAACTTTAATTACATGTCCAGTAAAATAACTTCCCTGATCAGATCCTATGTGATCTAGCGCTCCCAGAGAGGAGTTTGCTAACACTTGTCCACTTCATTTGTGGTTTTGTTGCAAAGGAAAATCAAAACTTGTACCTCCCCTTATCACTGGGTTACAGATCAATAGAATCAAGTTTTAAATCATGTTTTGATCTTGAATGGATTTAGCCTATTCAAGATATGACAATCAGGTTGATTGTTTTAGTTGGTACATACTGGGCATTATAATTTTTCTCATTAAAGATTCTTGCACAGATAGGAGATAAAGAAGTTCTTTCCCATTAGTATTATTTTTTCCTTCCATTTTTCTTTCCTAACAATTTATTTAATGCAATTGTGAAGCACATTGTAGCCTTATGGCAATTCTATGCTCTTGTACATGGTGTAACTGCAGCTATACGGAAGATAGCTGAGTGATCCACTTAGGAGACAAACAAATTCAACATAGACACACATACAACTTGAAATTGTTGTACAATTTCAGTATTACAGTTATTCCAACTTACACAAGACACATGGTCTAGAATGCATAGCATCTACAACCTTAAACCTAAGTGTGTCACGTATCACTTACAGTAAAGCAGTCATGTGTTCAATGAGAACAATGTGTCTAACACAATTACAAATTTGAATCCTTCCATTGATTCCTTATAATTCTTCCAGCACTGATAGTGCTCCCAACTTCTGTCTACATTCTGGTTCCACCTTACTACATTCTAATTCCTTCTGCTCTGCTCCAAAACTCTTTCTTCTTCCAAACCATTGCTTGAATCATCATGAGATTAAAGGCCATCCCTGGCCATTATAAATATATATTATAATGTGATCATAATATAAATTATATTATATTAAAATAGTATAAATTAAAAAAAAAATTATTTGCTGGTCTCAAGAGGGTCTTGGCTGAGTAATTTGTCCAGAGTGACTTGTTATCATCTCACTGATCTTTTAGAAGGCATTTGGCCCTGCAGCTACAGCTGTGCTGGAAACAGTTATAGACTTTGATGCTGTGAACATTCAATTAACTGCACGCACTGAGAGCATGGGTCAAATCATTTGCTCAATTTTAAGATTTTTGTGACTACAATATAGAATTGGACACAATTTTCTTATTTTTGGACTAGGATGTTATCAATTACATTCTTCTGAGAATCTATTTGGATATGAAAAGAAAGGTTGGACAAACACAGGTCTGATTGAGAGCACAAAGATTAATTTTGGTCTGTTCATTTTTTTTTCCAGTCTCTTTTGAGATACTGAACAACATACAAGAGTGCAGTAATTTTTAAAGTCTGAAATAAGACCAAGGTAAAAGATATGTTTTATAAGACTGAGCCTTAAACAGTGCTGTTTACACCATTTGTGACATCAGTTGTAAACCTTTTTAGCACCTCTTGAACAATTTCAAAGTATAGTGATGTGATTCATCTTATTCTTTGGCTAAATTTCTTTTATGAAACAAAGACAAGCTGAGCAAGTCCTCTGAATGGGTGAAACCCTCAGGCTCGGCTACAAGCCTCTCAGTGACATCATAATTATCATTATGTACATCAGTTTTAACATTTAGTGTATTTTCCCAATTGCAGTCTCTAGGACTTCTGCATGGCAGCAGTTCTCCAGGGCTGAGACAGAATTTTAAAAATGTTTAGTTTCACAGCACTGTTTTGTCCAGCTTTACATTTCACACACAAAAGATTTCAGTGAGAGATTTTTCTCCTTTTCATCTTTTGGTTTATCCATTCACAAATTTTTTTTCACAAGTTAATGTGACCGTTTGCTTATTTTCAATGTTGCAACGTTGTTGCAGCAAAGCAAATAAACATGTAGCTGGGCATTCTTTACCTCAGAATTTAGGTTTTTATTTACAGCCCTCTGTTGAGTACCACAAATAATATTTGGATAGTGTTATTCCATTTTAAGGTTAATCTCTTGTTGCGTAGGCAAACAAGGAGATCTTTAAAGTTAAAGCAAGGGATATCATTCCTTATCTACGCTGCCGCTATCATGTCCCTGATAAAATGTGGTTGTCTAATTCTCCAGCCCCACCGGATTTCAGTCTCCGGTTTTAAACTTCACTTTATTCCCCACATTTCAACCTGCTGTATCCCTTCTCGAATTTTCTTGACTATGTGTTCTACATTTCTTCCTCTTTTGGTAACATGGGATTTTCCATTTTGAAAGGAAGGTTCAATTTGTAGTGTCCATTCTGAAGCTCAGTTGACCTGCTTACCTTTGTAAGACTTGATTTTCCTGCTGAAACAAAAACTGAAATCAAGCGCCCTGCAATAAAGCAATAAAACTCATCTGGAGAGAAGATCTCAAAGAAATAAACTCTCCTCAAACATCTACAGTATGCAACCCCCCTATATATCTATATATCACATACTTAAACATAGAAATACACAATTTCATAATTACAATTATAAAACTGTCTATAATAGTTGTTTTAACTGCAAATCCTTAATGCAAACCTAAGGTTTCAATCAAGTCAATTAGAGAATGGAATTTACAGAAACAGAGATTTAAAATCTCTAGTTTAGCTTTTACAACCATCATCTGTGCATTTGATGTACAGGCTAAATCACACTCAAGAATAGAGATCTGACTGGGAATTGAGTAACTGATTTACAGAAATGCCTGCATTTCAGTTCTAATTGATCAGATAAATTTGCCATTAGTCATATGTTGGAAACTAGAGGGCCCTCCTAGTTTGCAACAATGCCAAGGACTGGACATAATTTTTTGATTTTGTTTATCAACTGGCTTAGCAAGTTGAGGGATCGTGACTAAGAAAACTGTGTTTTTGTATAAACAAGCATGTGGCGGTTCGACTCAAATGCATTAGTAAACTCTGCACCCTCTGACTAAGATCAGAACTGGTGAATTTGTGTCGTGAGATCCACGCAAACCCGGAGCGTGTGACTCTAAGCGATATGGGCCCGTAATGAATGAATAATTGAAAGTATGGGATACCCAGAATAATCAAATATCTAAATTAATACAATTAAAACAACCAATGATTAATTTCTAATTGTAAACACAACCTAAGAGTAATAATCATTTGAAATTGGAGTCAGATTAAACAAGTGAAATTAAGTGAACTTCACAGGGGCGCTGAAAAGACATACACGCATTAAACCTTTGCCCAGGCTGTCGGATTCCGTTTTTGGGCCGATGGGGGTTTCTTACACAGTGGTGACCCCGACGTGATCTCCCATATCCAGTTGGTGAGTGTCTTTTCAGCGGAAAATTGGGATTTGCAACAAGCAAGAGGTTTGATCATCTTCTCTTTCTTCAGCTGTTGTGGTAAGTCCATTCTTATTTGCCTTTTAGAAGTGTTGAGGGAAAGATAGATGCATCCCATATAGACACATTTGGAGAATGGGTCGGCATTTGTAGAATGGGTCGGCATACCCAGACTTAACTCCCTCGGGTCGGTGGTCACGCCGGCGATACCACCTCGGTTTTTTTCTTACCAGTGTGAAAGAGACTCAAAATACTCCGTCAATGTTGCACATATAATTAAGAGTTATACACCATTAAAATTTGTGGAATATCTTCTTTTATTTGTGTACACTCAGAGTAAAAACAAAATGTTGTGCTTTTTGCAAAATAAAGAAAACTAACATGATGCGTGATCTCTCGTCTCCCTCTGAATGAAGTTTAATCTGATGGTTCTCAGAAAATGAACTGTAACTTAGTGAATACTAATGACACAAAAATGAGACTTATGTCTAAAAAAACGTTGAAATGTCAGGTTTTAAATCGTGTAAGTCAAATCGAAAACAAATATTCTGTGTTTATGTAATCTGTATGAAAAGAGACACATGTCAGACGCCCGTGATTCAGCTCATTATCCGCTAATGCGGCCACGCCCACGGAGCGAGCGCTATTCAGACGCAAATTCTGAGGCAATACATGTATGTATCATCTCAATCGTGCATTTATTGTCTTGAAAAGTGTTTATCTGGATGTTAAAGCCATGGTTAGCGATCTCTGGAAGACATGCCGTTAGTTCCTGAATGTCCTGTTCTTCTTTAGAGTAATTTGTGGACTAAAGGTGTACAGAGCGCCCTCCGGCTGCAAGTATGAATTGAAAACAGTATCCAGCGCTCACAGTGATGACAATAAATATTGAATAAATATTACTCCTCTGTATAGAAAATTGACATAAACATGAGAACCCATCAATATTTCTCCAAATGTGCATGCTTTTAAGCTAAAAGACTATATGAAATGCCATAGAGGTAACATGAATGTTCAGACGCTTTGCATCACAGAAATACATTATATTTTAAAGTATATAATAGAATACCATTATTTTAAATTGTAATAATATTTCACAGTATTGCTGTTTTTTCTGTATGTTTGATATACACCATGATGAGCTTGAGACATGATCACAGAGGGTTTTTTCACAGCCTACCTGACTGAAAGAGCTCATTAATATGCAGCTCATTAGATGTCTTTATGCGATTCTTTTGTCTTCTCAGGTGTGAATCACAGCATTATTCATGATGATTCACGCCTCCACGCATACTGTGTTTCTTGACAAAAAGTGTCTTACAAAAACTAAATCAATATATTGTTATAAATGAACGAGTATGCAGGATAATTTTTACATCATTTTGAAGCAAAAACTCTAGTCTACATCCTCCAATACCCAGAAGTCTTGTGAACACAGATTTAATATATATTTTTTGGCTTTATTTCAGTGACTTAAGTTTTTTGTTTTTTCAATAACCACGCATAAACGTTATTCCTTCAAAAACACAAACATGTACATACATGTTCCTCACATATTATTGTAGCCTAGTTTGTGCTGAATACAGTGTAATGACACTTTTTCCATTAATATGTTTATGAACAACTGAAAAAAGCACAAATGTCAGGGCATGTCAAAACTTCTCCAGGGCCCCGAAAATCCTCATACCCCTGAGGGTTGAAGTTTTCTGTATAAAAAAACAGTGATTTTTTTTTACAAGGAAGAAAATCAAGGAAGGTATCAATCTAAAAATATATGGGAGTAACTTGGAGAGAGTCAAAAAATTCTGCTTTTTAGGAGTGCACTTTGACTCAAGGTTAACATGTGGAGAACATAATAGGAATGTGAAGGATAAGTGTAAAAAAGTAATTAATATAATGTTTAACAGGATTAGAATAGGGAGCGGATTATAAGCCACTGAAGTGTTTACATGTAAGTTTAATAAGATCAAGGTTGGATTATGAGAGTATGGAGTATGGGTCAGCAGCCAAACCTGTACTTGCGAGATGATGTAATACAGGCTAAAGCACTGAGAGTATGCTTAGGAGCAGTAAAAACATCACCCCAGTGTGTGCAACATTCAACGCAAACAGTTGCTAGTAAATTATTGGAAACATGGAGATAGCTTGCAGCTTTCTTTTGGTTGGATGACTAACTGGGAAAGGGAGAGAGCACAAAAATTAAGTTTTGGGCGGATAGGAGATGCAGCAGCTAGAGACTAAGTTGGGAGTGTACGAAAAGGAGCTTTGACCAACTGTAATATGGCCTGATACCCCTTGTGTGGATGCTAGAAACCATGAAAGTTGATTTTGAATCACTTCAAATCAAAACGGTAAACAAGATCTGGTAGCTGAATTTTATAAATATACAGACTATAAATATAAAGATTATATTCAGATTTATACAGATGCATCAAAGGATCCAGAAACACGAAGGACTGGATCTGCAATTGTCACTGCAAAGAGGTGAGGTACGCAGATGAACCACAAATGATCTTGAGTATGTACAGTTGAATTATATGCCATCATAATGGCACTAGAATGAATTGAAAAAAAAAAAAAGCTTTAATTGGAATAGTCGTCGAGATATACTGTCCACAATAATGACAATATATACAAGAATAAGGGGAAAATGTACTGAGATCCAACTGATTTGGATTCCTGCTCATACAGGTATTGTGGGTAATGAGAGAGTGGACAAATTAGCCAAACAAAAAAAAGCCTGTTAAAAAAAAGCCTGTTAAAATAGCCTCTTAAAAAAAAGAACACACTGAAGTAAATATTAAATGTGTCAAAATCAGAAGTAAAGAGCATCGAATGGAAAGAAACCATTAGAGAATGGGACAGGGAGACTAAAGGGAGACATTTATGTACCATTCAAAATAAAGTTGGTGCTGTTTAGAATAGGGGAGGGACTAGAAAAGAAGAAAGAGTTATGACCAGATTAAGAATAGGTCACAGTAATTTGAATAGTACGCTATAGGGAAGACTGATGGACCTTTGAGACGTGACTTACAAAATTCCTACAAACACACAGAGAAGAAAAAAGTACACAACACAATGGCTGAAAGAAGACTGTACAATAGGGAAACTGCAGGTTTCACTCCACCGACACCTAATTAAATATTCATTAACAGAAATGTATGCTGCTTAGTTTTCTTTCTGAGATATCAGGCCTATTTATTAGTCTTGGATGGACAGAAATTCTGATCACAAAGTTTACACACATTTCCATAATCCCTTTTTTAACTTCTCTAATAACACTTTATTATTTTAGTTTTATTCTGAGCTGTTTCCAAATATAGCTCACTCCCAAATGAAAACATTAAGACAGACACTCAGACAAACGGCCTCCACAGAAAAGCAATTTATATTATAATATAGAATGTGAATCTATATTTGGTCATATCCACTTGTATTATTTACCCAGTCATAAAACTTCTAGACACAGTATGATAATTGGGTGTAAAATGTGCTTAATTGTCATGAAAAATATCAATTCAAACCATTGTCAATGAGTCTAAAAGTAAAAATAAATGTAATAAATAAATAAATAAATATGGAAATAAAGAAATGTGGGAATAAAGAAATATAAAAATAGATGAATGAGTAAATATTTCAAAAAATTAAGAAACATGAAAATAAAAAAGTTATAATAATACAGAAAATAATAAACAATAGTAATACAATTAATTTAGGACTAAATGTAATTAAAAAAAAATATATTACTTTATTTTTTTTCTATTACATTTATTTATTTTTTTATTTTTTGCAAGTTTGTGTCACGGATGGCTGTGATATATAATGCGCACAATGATAGAGAGTCCAAAGAAACAGTTTATTATAAAGCAAAACAAACACGCAGGAGAAATCATGGGAAACCAAACACTTTACATGAAGTAACACGGACGAGACAACAAAACAAAACAGGAAGTACTTACAGTAGAACTAAATGAAGGAACTAATGAGTTAATTAACGAACAACAGGTGAACTGAATTACATTTACATTTAGATTTAGTCATTTAGCAGACGCTTTTCTCAAAGCGACTTACAAATGAGAATAGTAGAAGCAATCAAATCAGCATGAGTACAACAGTTTGTAAGTGCCGTGTCAAGTCACAGTTTCATCAGTAGAGTGCTTGTAGCAAGGTTTTTTTTTTTTAGGCAAACATTAGAGCCTTGAATTGGATGCGAGCAGCTATTGGCAGCCAATGCAAACTGATGAAGAGAGGTGTGACATGCGCTCTCTTCGGTTCGTTAAAGACCAGTCTTGCTGCAGCATTCTGGATCAGTTGTAGAGGCTTGACAGTGCATGCTGGAAGGCCTGCCAAGAGAGCATTACAATAGTCTAGTCTGGATAGAACAAGAGCTTGGACAAGAATTTGTGTGGAATGCTCTGATAGGAAGGGTCTAATCTTCCTAATGTTGTACAAGGCAAATCTGCAGGACCGGGCCGTTGTAGCGATATGATCTGTGAAGCTTAAACAATCATCCATCACCACTCCAATGTTCCTGGCCATCCTGGAAGGAGTTATGGTTGACGACCCAAGTTGAACGGAAAGGTAATGATGAAGTGTTGGGTTGGCACCGACCACAAGCAGTTCCGTTTTTGCAAGGTTGAGTTGAAGGTGGTGGTCCTTCATCCAGTCAGAAATGGCTGTCAGGCAGGCTGCGATGCGAGCAGCAACCGTCAGATCATCCGGTTGGAATGAGAGGTAGAGTTGTGTGTCATCAGCATAACAGTGATAGGAAAAACCATGTTCCTGAATGACAGATCCTAGTGATGACATGTAGATGGAGAAGAGAAGTGGTCCAAGCACAGAGCCCTGAGGTACCCCAGTAGCAAGATGATGCGACTTGGACACCTCACCTCTCCAAGATGCCCTGAAGGACCTACTTGAGAGGTAAGACTTGAACCACTGGAGTGCGGTTCCTGAGATGCCCTTCGACCTGAGGGTTGACAGGAGGATCTGGTGGTTAACTGTGTCAAAAGCAGCAGACAGATCCAGTAAGATGAGTACTGATGATTGTGAAGTTGCTCGTGCCAGTCTCAGGGCTTCAGTGACTGAGAGCAGGGCAGTCTCAGTTGAGTGGTCACTCTTGAAGCCAGACTGGTTGTTGTTAAGGAGGTTGTTCTGTGTGAGATAAGTAGACAGTTGGTTGAACACAACTCTCTCAAGTGTCTTTGCAATGAATGGAAGAAGGGATACCGGTCTATAGTTTTCTAAAAGTGCTGGATTCAGAGTGGGTTTTTTAAGCAGTGGTGTAATCCTATCCTGCTTAAAATCTGTGGGAAATGTACCAGTGTGAAGAAAAGAACTGATCATGTGAGTGAGTGCAGGTACAATTGAGGATGAGATGGCCTGAAGAAGATGAGTGGGGATAGGGTCAAGCGGACAGGTAGTAGGGTGATTGGAAAGGATGAGTTTGGAAACATCTGCCTCAGAGAGCAAAGAGAAGGAGGGGAGAATTTGTGTGTTTTCCGTTAAGATGTTATTGTCAGTGAATAGTTTGAGAGCTCCTACTTGTACCACCTGACCGCTGCAGATTCATTTAGGCAGTGATAGTTGTGCCACAAAAACACATGACTCCCAGTCCGAGGATGTGAACAGCTCCGAATAGAACAAATAGTCACGTGTTGTCATCTTGAGACTAGTAATTACGACATGGCGTGAATGCAACATAGTACCGTATATAACATCCAGATAAACCAAACACTTCCTCTTTGCCTTTCTCGCCTCATCTGAGACCGAAGCAGTAGACTATGTTTGAGCTTAATTACAGGAGAGATTGCAGTTCCAATCCATCACGTTTTCGTGCAGGTGCTTCACGACCCTGTGTCACATCCACGCCTGCCCGGACTCCGTTTCCCAGAATCCTCCTGTTCCGCACTCCTGTTTGCACTTCCCTCATCAGTCTTCCCGCCATCTCCCCGGATTCCCAGCACCTGTTGTCCTCGTCAGCACTCCCTTTAAGTTGGACTCACTCCCTGCACTCCTTGTCCGTTATATTGTTAGCCTTCTGTGTGTTAGTGTTGTTTCCTGCTCCTACGTTCATTAAAGACCCTTACACTGTGGATTTCCGTGTATTGCCTGATCCCTGCAGCACCACACGTAACAGAATAACGGACCAAAAACCACTGGAAATCTGCAACATAAATGGGCTTGTTCACCGTCTCTGAGATCCCTGCGTCTCCCATGCCTCCCAAGCCGGTTACAGCCTCGGATCGCCTCGTTGGGTTCCGGCAGGACGGTCGTTCGCTGGAGAGGTATGTGGAGGAATTTGTCGAGCTTGCTTATTTGGCGAATTGGCCAGATGCATGTTTGAACGCCTGTTTTCTGGCGGGGCTGGATGAGGACATGATTCGTTTTAAGGAACCTGCCTGTTATTTTTCCCTAGTCGATGCAATCAATCTGATTTTGTTTCTAAATTGTTCAGAGTTTGTAATTGAGGAGGTTCGTGATAGATCATACGATCCTCGTCCAGTCACCCCAGAAACACAGGCGGCCTGGCCAGTTCGCCAATCTCCATTTTCCTCCGCCTGCCCCTCCAGTGAGCACTCCCCTGGTGTCCTGCCGGACCCAAAACCCCGGATGGGCAATGAAAGATCCTCTGCGGGGCCGAAACAGCCAAGAAGGAAGAGGAAGAAGGCCGCCAAGCAGCCCCAGTCTCCTGAGTTTTCTGCCTCTGTGCAGCCCCAGTCTCCTGAGTTTTCTGCCTCCGTGCAGCCCCAGTCTCCTGAGTTTTCTGCCTCCGTGCAGCCCCAGTCTCCTGAGTTTTCTGCCTCCGTGCAGCCCCAGTCTCCTGAGTTGGGGGTGGGCTAGGAGACCCGCCGTGGCCTGCCAGGGCTCCTGACCCGCCGTGGCCTGCCAGGGCTCCTGACCCTCCGTGGCCTGCCAGGGCTCCTGACCCTCCGTGGCCTGCCAGGGCTCCTGACCCTCCGTGGCCTGCCAGGGCTCCTGACCCTCCGTGGCCTGCCAAGGCTCCTGACCCGCCCTGGAGACCTCCGCACCCGCCTGCACCCCCCGCACCTGCCTGTAGGTCTCCAGGGTGCCCACCCCCCCTCCCCGCTGTTTCATCTGAGGCGTGAGGACACGCCTTCCGGGGAGGGGGAGGTAATGTCACATCCACGCCTGCCCGGACTCCGTTTCCCAGAATCCTCCTGTTCCGCACTCCTGTTTGCACTTCCCTCATCAGTCTTCCCGCCATCTCCCCGGATTCCCAGCACCTGTTGTCCTCGTCAGCACTCCCTTTAAGTTGGACTCACTCCCTGCACTCCTTGTCCGTTATATTGTTAGCCTTCTGTGTGTTAGTGTTGTTTCCTGCTCCTACGTTCATTAAAGACCCTTACACTGTGGATTTCCGTGTATTGCCTGATCCCTGCAGCACCACACGTAACACCCTGAGGATTGCGGTGGATTTCTCCTCATTAATATATTTTTGGCGCATCATTGGAACACATGTCATTAAGTGTATTTTAGTTCTATAGTTTGTTTACAGGTGTTTGTTGTTGGTTCGTGGGTCGGCTGTTCACAGTTTTTCCATCTTATTTACTGCGTGTGTGAACGTATGGTGGACATATATAATTTTCTCATAGTTTATATGATTTTGATTTTCAAGGAGCTCTGTTCACGGACTTCATTCGAAAGATAATTAATGAAGAGTGATTTGTCACAATCTATATGTTAATGGTATCATTATTTGTCTTTTTCAACAAACATGAAGTAGTTTATTTTGAAGAAGAAAGAATTGAAGAATGAACAGAATTGAAGAATGTTGCTAACTTTAACAGCATGTTGGCAAAATATATTTGGATAGCATGAAGAAACAAACATGTTCCCAATACCAGATAAGCCTAAACAACAGCTTTAAAAGGAACCCCTGGTGTTAAGACTTGTATGGCTTAATATAACGTAAATGATGTCTCTTACTGAAATATGTAGCGGAAAACCCATGAAAGATTTACGTTATTTAAAAAATTCATAACATATTTGGACAATGGGCGGCGCCATTTTGTTTGCATTCTATGTCGATGACGTCAAATGGTTGCACTCTGTCAGCTTCTTATATTACTCTATTGCTATTTTTACCTGCAACACAACTTGGAAATGTAATATACGATGCCACATTGTGCAGCTTTTTTTCAATCGATGAGCCAAGAGAAGCGATGCAAGTCTCTACTGCTTTACTAGCGATAAGAGGAGAAAAGAATGGGAAGTTGTGCAGAATATGGACGAATAAAATTTCCTAAAGAACCACGTCTTTGGGCCTGTTTACACTTGGTCACTTCATGTGTTTTTTCTGATCGGATAGCTATCCGATCGTGAAAACACCAGGTCTAAATGCCCCCCGAAACGCACTCGAGATGGATTTAAATCCGATCACTCAAACCACTTCAGGAGGAGGTCTGGGACACATTCCAGTCAAAACTGAACAGGTCTAAATGCATCTGGTTGTTGAAACCACATATGTAAATTTAACTCCTCCCAAAAATACTAAAAAATAAACATGTGAGAGCGTGTTATAGGTTAAATAATGTTATAGCCAGATATAACAGCGCTACTGCAGCACACATCACAGCAGATGAGCAGCTGATTTTTCTATTCAGCAAGACAACAACGCGCAAACTGCCGCAAATCAAACTGAAAGTAAGTCGCAGGCGCTCACAACACAATCATCTTCGTTAAAAGTAATGAGACTGAATGATCTTACCAGTTCTGTTGCCGTGCTCTCTCCGATTGCGGCCTTGATTTTGAAATTAGCTAATGATCAATAAAATGCAGCTCATATTTGTTGCTTTCGGTGACGTGACTTTGGGGCAACGGTAATCTAGTATAGGCTACAGGTCTTAATATCCACGGGGTTCCTTTTAAAACACGATCAGCATTTTCAATTTGAGCCAGAGCGCAAAATTAGTGAGGATGATAACATCGAAGCTGTGCAATGTCTCTGTGGCTATTCAAACTACTGTTTATGCGATCACAGATATCTCATGCATCACGGCGCACGCGAGCTTTGAGGCAATCTGTCTCAATCCAGATGTGTTACAGGCTTACCTTCGTCAGTCTCCACGACGGGTGCGGCATTTGGATAAAGCATACACTTATATCCATCGGCAACTGTAAGCTCTTTCAGCTGTGGTCTACTAAAAGCCTCAAAGTCATTAGGGCTAAAGTGAAGAGAACAAAGACGCGTCCCATTCTTTTCTCCTCTTATTGCTAGTAAAGCAGTAGAGACTTCTCTTGGCTCATCGACTGAAAATTACAACCAAAAGCTGCACAAAGGGGCATTGTATATTATATTTCGAGTTGTGTTGTGGTAAAAATAGCCATAGAGTAATGTAAGAAGCTGACAGAGTGCAACCATTTGACGTCATCGACATAGTACGCAAACAAAATGGCGCCGCCCATTGTCCAAATCGGTCCAAATATGTAATGGATTTTTTAAATAATGTAAATCTTTCATGGGTTTTCTACTACATATTTTAGTAAGAGACATCATTTACGTTATATTAAGCCATACAAGTCTTAACACCAAGGATTCCCTTTAAGAACAAAAATCTTGCTGGTACCCAGATAAACTTATCACAGCATGTTGCTTAGTACAGTATGCAGCAATAATACTAGAAGCCTAAAGTAACAAGCATATTTTGAACATTTACCTCAGCAACAAGTACAGTACTGCTAAGCTACATGACTGAAAGCAATGATAAGCATGTTCTGATACCTGGATAAGCTTAGCACAGCATGTTGGCAGTGACACCAGATAAGATTAAACACAAGCATGTTTCCAAGAACAACTAGATAGCCTTAAGAACAAGCGTGTGCCAACACCCGGACAGAATCAACACTGAACTGACGTCAACTGAATAACAACTGTTTCCTATTGTCCTTTTTGCTGCCCTACAGCAGAATCGCCCTACACCAAAATCGTTATTTTCCTGTCTTTCACTAAATGTTAACTAAATGTCACGGAGCCTGTCACACCCTCAGCACCAGACCTCTCAGCTCCACCCACATGATCCCAATCACTGGAATTCACCTGCACACCTGCACCAGCTCATCACAGCACATTACTTAAGCAGTCACTCTTCAGTTCACCTTTGTCTGGTCTTCTTGTTGGAGTTACACTTACCTGACTACCTAGCATGCTCCTCACCTGTTCTGTGATATCCATCCGTCTTCTGTCTTTCCCATCCAGCGATCCCGA
The DNA here is from genome assembly GCF_019924925.1 of Ctenopharyngodon idella. Taxonomy (NCBI): domain Eukaryota; kingdom Metazoa; phylum Chordata; class Actinopteri; order Cypriniformes; family Xenocyprididae; genus Ctenopharyngodon; species Ctenopharyngodon idella. Next base: position 28,972,007 of record NC_067232.1, read on the forward strand.
TTCAACCTGCAAAATAAGAAGGACTATTCAGTTCAAGTTAAGTTATCTCGAATTATCTCTGAGTACACATCCTTACCTGCTGCTATGGCCTGTTCTGCTGAACCTGTAAATAAAAGACTGTGTGTGGAAGTTACCTGTGTTGTCTCCGTCTGGCTGCTAACACTAAAACTATTAAAAAAAATTTCTGGTAGTTGAAAAAAGTTGAAATTAAATATAAATATTAAATGCATACTTAAAAATAATTAAGTTGAAGTACTAAAATGAAATAAAACTGAAACCAAAATACTAAAATAAAAATAAAACATTAAAAAAACGAATAAAAATAACAAAAGCACATGCATTTCTAAACAGAACTTAAAATAAAATAAAAAATAAAAAATATAAATAAAAGCTAATTCAAAATATTAATAAATACTATAATACTATATATAATACTAAAATAACACCGCTCAATATTCTCAAATCATGCTGGAGAACATGGAATTTAATAAATAAATAAACAAATAAATAAAGACGAAAGCATAAGCAACTCAATTTAAAATAGGTTATTTTAAGCTTCTTAAGCATAAAATAATTTAATCAGATCTGTTTTTGTCCTGGCAAAAAATAAGGGGATTTAAATTAATAAACGCTCTAATTTAGAGTGTCTAAACTAAACATGAATGGATACATTTACACCAAATATAACAACAAACTAGAATACACTAATTTATATAATCAATGCACCATGTAGGTGCCGGGACTCAAATGAGTGGGGTTTATATGGGTTTTTTTGTTATACTGCCTTGCTACTTGTACAAATAGCTTGTTTTTGGAAAAACTACACTATTGAAACCAGCTGAACTACTGTCATAGTACTGAAAAAGATGAATTGACAAAAAAGTACCTATTACTGCTAGATACTACAATACTATTATCATACTTTAGTTTGGTTGTGTATATTTCCTTAGGTTATATGTAGTGTTTATTCTTTAATAAAAGGTATTGTAGTAGGGCTACAGAATTTAAACATTCTAAAAGGGCCGGTTCCACACAGACCATATTTCTGAAACTAAAGATGGAGATCAGTGCAATAAAAATGTTAATTCTTTTAACGAGCATCGCGTGACACTGTAAAAGACGCATGTGCAAATGTTAAAGACGTCCATCTAGCACGTTTACATAGAAAAAACTACGGAAAAACAGTACAGTGGAATGTAAAAACGCGATGACCCCTTTACTTTTTCTCATTATGAGTCCTGGTTTCAGTCATTTTAAATGGCGTGAGAAAGAATTTTGTTGTGATGAATGCTATAGAATATTTTCTGTGGACTGCCAATCGGAGAACCCCATTTTTTCCTGCCAAAACTAAAACACTTGATAGTCTGATCTGCTATTGCATGTAGTCTTAAACCATATTTAGTCATTATTTTATTGCTTTAAACATTTTTGCTTCAGTGGGTCGCTGAGGGTTTAGATGCATGCCAGAAGTGTGCAAAACTGAAGTGTTAAAGCTGAAGTGTGTTTTTTAGATGTACAGCTAATAGGTTTGTGCAACCAATGGCAGACAGTGGCAGTGTTCAGGAAACTTGTTTGAAAACTGTCATTAAGTTTGCTATTCCATATTCAGCTTTATGAGGTGTGACAGTAACAGCATAAAATACTTTTTCAAATCCATTTAGCAGATTTAATGACAATTAATAGGTTTGGGATAGTGTGGTAAAAGCACACAGTGATTGCTGTCCGTTAAATCCCATGTTATCGACCACCATTGATGGTCCTGTCGGTTTAAGTGCAGTCCTGGAGGCCGGTCAGAATCCCCCGTGGTATTATTGCTGATGTGAAGCATGTTCAGCCCTTGTTTAGAGAGGAGGATAGTCTCCTTCAGAGACGACGTTGAGAAAGCACAGGGAATGTCCTTTGGAGAAACATCATATTAGCACAAAACAGAATACATACTAACCCTAACCCTATATACTGTTTTTTTTCTCAATTCCCAATGTTAAGTGACCAATATCACCTAAAAAATATCAACAATTTTGACAGTTTTCTGGTTTTATCTCCAGTGGCTTTCTATAAACACTTTTTAGGAGGAAAAATAAATAGTATCAATACTTGGGTTTTGAGCTACAGCCTAAAAGTAGAGCATATCACGAGCAACACCAAGGTCATGGGTTCAATTCAGGCCAAGCAAGAACTGATGAAACCTTGAGTGCAATGTAAATGTTGGGTCTCTGAGGGTTAAACAGTTTGTTGTTTAGTGCTTATTAAACACCATATAGCCTGAAACATGCATTAAAGTCTACATAGATAATTACTGTCAAAAAGTAGTGACTCCAAAAATAGAAATGATGTACAACAGATTCTTCATTTCATAGTATTTTTATTCCTCTTAACAGCTGTCTTGATGACAATGTGCTTTTAAAAAGCATGGCCAGTCCAACTCAAGGAATTTTGTGAAATTCAGGTTTTATAAATGTAATCAACAAAAATCATTAAAAAAAAAGGTGAAGAATGCCTGTTCTGCACCACTAATAGCACCAAATTGCAATCTGTTCATTTTAGTTGTCCAACAACATTGTCTCAGCCAATGGCCTGAGTTTGGGGCGGGGCTACTTGTTTAATCAAGCAATGGCTGAAGTAATTGAAACTAAACAATTATTTCTGGTGTGGCTAATTATGCATAACTTACATACTTCACCTTTAAACAAATTCTGCTCTTGTAATCAAATAAACAGTTGTTCCTTTTCCAAATTAAGGTCCTTCACATCAGCTGGTAAATCTTCAGGCCTGTATTAACTAATACATTTAGCTCAAACTTCAAGACTGACTCTAGGGCTGCTATTTGACAATTGATGATGAGAATATGGTCATGAATACAAAAGCTGCCAAACGTAGATAAATGGATTGTGCATTCATTGGAAATTCATTAGATATCACAGTTTAGATATGTTAAGAGATACTTTTTTGGCTCTGAAACAACGATTCTCACAGTCCTCCTGAGTGTCGAACCGGTTCCTGTTCCCTTTACAGCCTCCATACCAGAACTGGGCGCATTCACCACTGCTGGCGTTGAAGTGCCATTTCACTGCAAAGTCTGAGCAAGTTCCTGTGTCATACTCAAGCTGGCAAATGTCTGAGCAAAAAGAAAACAAAATTTAGTTTTAATGTGGTATTTTAGTGCATCTTATTCAGAAACAGCCCACAGTCTAACTGAACTGGGTGCTACAGTTGTGCCGTGAGTATTTGAGTTATTCTCTTGTCACTGCTGCATGCATATTGAGCTCAGCACCAATTCTGTTACTTGATTTGCATAATTGTTTTAGTGAATCAAGGATGACCCTCATCAACAATTCATAAAGCAAACAATGTTTTTTATTCTAAAAATGCCACGTTTTATTTTATGGTTTGGGTTATAGCCATTATAATGATATAAAAACAGTGGTAGTCTATGGCATATCTGCCAAGTGAATGTCTCTTTTACCCTCGAATATACTGGGATCATCCTGTGGAAGATTTTCAGATTATGTGGGAGAAATTTGAACAAACTTAATGTACTGTACAGTTACATAAAAGAAATCATTTAATTTATCTATTAAAAATGATAAAGAAATTATTATAAATGCTTAAAACCCTACATGTCATTTAGGCATTAATGCAATATGCATTAAATATGTATATATTCATATACAGTATAGTATATATACACACATGTATATTTACACATTCAAATGTAATAATAACAATAATAAAACAAGCAAATAATAATTTACATTAAAACAACAACAACAAAAAAACTGAATTACAAACTATTAGTAAGCAAGTTGTGGTGAATTTACCTGAGGACCCACACTCCCTAAAGCACTCTTCCTCTGTCAAGAATCGGTTTTCATTTCCGTCACAACCACCGTACCAAAAGTGCATGCATATCTTAGTCTTCTGGCTGTAGTACCATCTGGACACATACGAGGCACACACACGGCCAGAATCTCTCTCAAGGAAACATCGTGCTGCTGGAAACAAACAGTACACTCCACTGATTCCCTACGGCACTGAATACTGAACTATGTCAGAGAAACAGCAGAAAAACTGCTTGTGCATTTTTAATGTGAGTGAGGATACATGCACACTACTGTGCCAGAGATATAAACAACTTCAAAGATATACACAACTTCATAGGTAGAGCAGCTATATGAGGTGTAGTGATTTTTACTCCATTCACCGGTGACGTAGTGATTTTTGATCACGTGTCACTTAAGGTGTGGTTATGAGAGTATCAGATGACCCCTCACCCCTTTTGTAAGACAGGGCACCAGTTAAGAATACTATCTTAACAATTTAAGAACACTCCAAAAGAGCTGTTCAATAATTCAGAATTAATATAAACGGGAGGGAGTTGGTCAACTGATTTATCTGAAGGATTTGTGAGAGTCTGGTCAACTATTAGAGTCTTTGATCATCAACACAAGGAAGACACAGTTATAATAAAATCAATGAAATTTATTAACAACAGACATGCCACAATGATTAATAATGAAATAATGAATATGCACTTCTAAAAGATAGTAAAATAATAATCAAAGCAGAATACTGAATTAAATCAAAGAAACAAATAAATGAAGTGAACACAGAACGGATAAATGCAATGCTGTTGAACTGAATGTAGAATGGGAATGCTTCTTATGGAAACCACCTAATGGCTCTGGTAAAATGGTGATAAATAATTGCTTATTTATCATTCAACAAATAATATCCCTATTATTTGTAACAAGCTGACCTCAAGTAACTGTTATCTAAACAGGTTAGAAAAACATATGCTGCTTGTATAAACTAATGCCAAGGTCTCTAGAAAGAGGTTTGGTAAGTTTATATTTACATTCCACACAGTCAGGTGATCAATCTGGTAGCAGAGACGTCTTCCACTGATGATGCAGGCTGCGTGCAGTGGGAGGGCGCGGAGTTGCGATCCAGTAGTCGTGCCACGCTGGGCTGGAGGATGCTGAACTTCGGTTGCGCCAAGAGGGTCCTTTAGGATGGACTGGGCAGCTGGGTCAGATGAATCTTCACAGGTTCCTTTGCAGGCTGACTGCGCTGCTGAGGAGCCGTGTGGTACAGGCAATGTCTGCTGATGCAGAGGCCCTTTGCAGACTGGGCTGCGCTGCTGTAGGAGCCGTAAGGGTCAGATGAAGATGGAGTGGATGTGATGCAGTTTAAATCGAATTAAGGCCTCCAAACGTAGGTATGAATGGATTTAGATAGCTATCTGTAGCCTCTCTTTATTTCAGTCACTGCTGCTCCATCCAGGGGGTCCTGAAGGAATTTTTATGGCAGTCCTTGCCTAAACCTTAGGAATGAGTTTGGTGGTTGGAGTCAATGTGTCGTATAATGAGAAGTCCTCACCTTGGTTTTGGTGGGTGCAGAAGGTCCCCCTTGCTGCTCTGGAAGAGGTGTCTGGCAGTTGTCCTAACATCTCATCTGATGTTGCTGAACATTTGTTTATGTTCATTCACCAAAGATCCAATCACAGTGTGGCACATCTTCTTACACACCAGCAGTTAGAGAGGGGCCCTGTCGTAAACTGGTCCCTGGAATGCCATCTTAACTGTTGTTCACAACAGAGGCCAGGAAGATCTGGATTCAGCGCCTTCCCATGGTGTACCTCAAGAATCAGTTCTTGGTCCACCTTTATTTCTAATCTGCATGCTTCCTCTTGGTCAGATCATCCAGCGTCATGGTCTTAAAGGGTTAGTTCACCCAAAAATGAAAATTCTGTCATTAATTACCCACCCTCATGTCGTTCCACACCCGTAAGAAACTTCGTTCATCTTCAGAACACAAATTAAGATATTTTTGATGAAATCTGAGAGGTGTATGACTCGTCCATAGACAGCAATATAATCAACACTTTCAAGATCCAGAAAGGTACTAAAGACATCGTTAAAACAGTCATGTGACTGCAGTGCTTCAACCTTAATGTTACGAAGATGTTTACTTAATGTTCACATTCAGCGCTTCCAGGTTCTACGTCAGAACGCCGACTCATTATTGGCCGGCTCCTGTATCAGCGTCACAAGCATGCGTCTTGCTGATCACGTGATCAGTGTCTGCCAATAATGAGTCGGCGTTCTAACATAGAACCTGGAAGCGCTGAACGTAAACAGCATATGAGAATGACACAGAAGAGAAGAGATTGTTGAATAAAGTCGTTATTACGGCCCGAGCACCGATGGTGTGTGGTGTAATTGCTCGGTCAATTATTCTTCTTCTCCAAAATGAATCACATTTTTGAGGGCCTAAACATACTCGAAAACTCATGAAACTTTGCACACGTGTCAGAAGTGGTGAAAATTTACTATGTTTCACGTACAGGTATGAAATTCGGAAGACAGATGTAACAGCCCAATACCTACAAAAAAGTCCCTGGGTGCTAAATCTGAAAACCCAACAGGAAGTGAGATATTTTGAATTTTCTCAGCAAAATTTGTGCAGTTTTTGCCATTTCCAGACGTTGTACTTTAACAAACTCCTCCTAGAGCTTTTATCAGATAAACATCATATTTGGTCAGCCTAATCTAAAGGCCTTTGCGACGTTAAATTGCGAAGATCTTGAGTTTTCGTTGAAGGGCGTGTCCATGGTGGCCTAACAAAGTTTGATGTTTCGCCATGAAACAGGAAGCTGTTGTAAGTCAGGCATACAATGTCCGATCTGCCCCAAACTTCAAATGTGTGATATAAGTCCTGGCCTAAAGACATCTATACACCAATATTCAGTTAGTCACAGCGCCACCTGCTGACAACAGGAAATGGCAGGCTTTGCACTGTAATTCACTCCCAGAAACACATTTAAATATGCCATGAAGTACCAAACATGCTAGAAACACGTTAAATCATGCAACACTTGGCTAAGTGCTAAATTATGTGATTAACGCCACGAAACAGGAAGTTGTTGTAACTCAGGCAAACAATGTCCGATCTGCTCCAAACTTCACATGTTTGATAATAGTCCTAGCCTAAAGACATCTACATGGCAATATTAAGTAATAGTCAAAGCGGCACCTATTGGCAGCAGAAAGTGTGGCATGTCAAAATGACTTTGCCATATTTTTTCTCTATTTACTCGATTACATGCATGTCAACCACTATTCACTGTTTTCCTAAGGCCACCGGGTGGTGGTGGCCCCGGGTGCGAGTGCCCTTTCATCGCTGCTTGCAGCTTTAATTTTTGTTTTGTTTTTGCGCACAAAAAGTATTCTCGTCTCTTCATAACATTAAGGTTGAACCACTGCAGTCACATGACTGTTTTAACGATGTCTTTAGTACCTTTCTGGACCTTGAAAGTGTTGATTATATTGCTGTCTATGGACGAGTCATAAACCTCTCGGATTTCATCAAAAATATGAAGGTGAGTACTTAATGACAGAATTTTCTTTTGGGTGAACTAACCCTTTAATTTCTAGACTGGTGATATACAAATCTATCTTACTACTCAGCCCAATTCTGTTTTTCCATCACTTTCCGCCTACAAGTTCTCAAAATATGGATGGCTCAAAACTTCTTAAAGCTGAATACTGACAAAACAGAAATCCTGTTAGTAGATCCTAAATCCCTTGTCTTTTCCAAACATGACTTCTCCATTCATATTGACGGAGATATAGTTCGTCCTTCACGCAATCTTGCGGTACTATTTGATTCTGCTTTAAACCCCATATTAGCCAACTTGTTTTTTTTTTCATCTTCACAACATTGTCTGTTATACGACCTTTGCTAAATCTCAAACATGCCGAAACTGTTGTCCAAGCTTTTATAACTTTGCATCAGGACTCTTTTTACTCTGTTTTGTGGCCCATCCACTAAAGCCCTTAATCGCTTGCAACTAATTTAAAACTCAGCTGCTCGTGCTCTTACATTTAACTAAAAATCCGTTCAACTGCACTGGCTCCCTATTGTCTATCAGTTTAAAGTACTTTAGTTAGTTTTTAAGGCATTTAACAGTTTTTAAGGCTCGCCATTGCTTAGCACCTTCATACCTTTCAGAATTAATACTCCAGTATGTTCCTGCCCATACTCTCAGATTTGAGTTAGGAGAATTTGCTTGGAGTACCCAAGTTCAGACTATCTACTATTGGTGGTAGGGTGTTCAGCATCTCAGCTCCTTAGCTTTGGAACAAACTGCCTCTCTCAAGACCTTTAAAACTGAACTCAAAATTTATTTATTTACAATATGTTTTGTTGACTGATGGTCTACTTTAATTTTTGATGGTCTAGTTATTTTCAGTTATTGTCGTGTATGTTATATGATCACTGTCTAACTGCCTGTTCGTGTTGTAACCTGATTTTATCTCTGTATTATTTGTGTTATTTGGCACTATTGTCCAAAGTGTCTTTGGGTTCTTGAAAGACACTATATAAATAAAACATTATTATAATTACCTTTAGTCTTTGGAGGCTTGGTGTGGTCCTCTATGTGCTCTTCTGTAAAGCGTTCAGTGTACTCAAGTTGATTGTCATCAGTGATTGGTTCTGTCTTTTGCTCATTATAATCATATTCCTCCAGAGGTTCTTCTGTTGTGATGGGCTCTTCAGTGGACGCATCAGTGGGCAGAATATCTCTGAAACACATTCAGAAGGATTCATTTCATTAAAAAGCGCAGACTGTCTTGTACAGCTAATTAGTGTCCAACATTCCAGCACCTCTTTGTATTTCAGCTTACAAACAAAAACAAAATATGACTCAGTGTAGCATAGATTTATTGCATAAACGAGAATATCTCTGGAGTTGATTCTTATGTTTTATTGTTTTATTCACAGAAATGCTTTCACACCTTGTCATTGTGATTCATCAGGTTAGTAAGAAACAACAGTAAAACAACAGCCTACACATTTGGCACAATGCACAGACTCAAAAGTCTAGAAAGTAAAATATTTAGACCACCCTAGGCGGGGTTCAAACCTACAACCTCTGGATTATTGAGCCCAACTGTGTCACCTACAGCGTATACACAAACACATGCACAAGAAAATACTTACTGTATGCTGCTGCTTTTGAAATAAGCTAACCTTTGTGATTTTATTTTCAAAGATTTACCTCTCTGTGGTTCCTTGTCCAAATCCAACAGGCCTCAGCACAAAACCACGACAATCACGGGTCTCTATCACTGACTGGGGCAAGATTCCTCCTACAAAACAACAGCAATTGTTTAACTAAACTAAAAGTTTAACTAAAGTATATCTAAAACTAACACCATAAAAATATTTTTTATTACTTGAAAGAAAGTAAATGTTAACTAAAATAAAATACAAATAAACTTCAACTCATTTAACTTCAGATAGTTTTCTCATTTTCATAAAGTTTAACTTGAAGTACTGAAATAACTACAACTAAAACTGAAATAAAATTAATAAAAACTATATAGACTTAATAAAACGATATAAACTAAAACTTTAAAACTGAAAACAGAAAATATAAAAATAAAAAACATTCAAAATATTAATAATATAATAAATAGTAATACTTTATAATAAATTACAGTATCTTAAGATGAAAATATTTGTGTTGCAATGGATGAAAGAGGATGTTAGTATCTGTTCAATTCCAGAGAAAGACGAAAGCAGATAATATAGAGAGTTTGACGGAGAAAGCTTACAGAGCCTGCGGACAGGCCGCCTCTGCCTTGCGTGCCATGGCCCTGCTACAGGTCTACCAGGCCAAAGCGCTCATGGACATGCCCCAGGGTGGTCTTGATCAACAGCTGCTGGGGGAGCTGCGTGCCACCACCGACCTCGCCCTGTGGCAAGAGATCGAGGAAGCGGTCCTGAGACGGGTGACCTGGAGGAGAGGATGTCAGCTCTTCGGGAGATGATGCCCGCATCTCTCCCTCCCCTGGAGGAGGGCCGGGGGGAATTTGTGTGTTGTATTGTCCCGCCGCTGGCTCTCCGGAGTCCAGCGGTGCCCACCTTTTCACAAAAAGAGCTGTTTCCCAATCCTCCAGGTCCCAAGAGGGCGCAGCTGGCAGTGTGTGGTGTCCCGCCTCGCCACTCTCAGCCCCCTCTCACATCGCCAGCAGGTCTCAGTGTGTATGTCGAGGCCGCCTTCACTTCGGGCCGCTATGCCGTCCAAGTCGGGTCCCAGCACTTTGCCTCGCTGCCCCACATCAGGTACGTCTGTGGTGCCTTTGGTCCCGCTGGCTCGGAGTCTGGGAGCCTGGTTAGCGCTTCCCAGCCCGTTCCGCTGGCTCCAGCCTATATGAAGTCAGGGTTTTACAGCCCCTACTTCATTGTACCCAAGAAAGGCTGTGGGTTACGACCAATCCTGGATCTGCGTTTCCTGAATCGGTCCCTTCACAGGCTGCCGTTCAAGATGCTTACGCAGAAACGCATTTTCGAATGCATCCGTCCCCAGGATTGGTTCGTAGCGATCGACCTGAAGGACATGTACTTTCATGTCTCGATTCTGCCTCGACATGGACCCTTCCTATGGTTTGCATTCGAGGGTCGGGCATATCAGTACAAAGTCCTACCATTCGGGCTGGCCCTGTCGCCCCGCGTCTTTACCAAGGTTGCGAAGGCGGCCATTGTTCCGCTCAAGGAACAGGGCGTTCGCATCCTCAACTACCTCGACGACTGGCTCATTCTGGCCAGCTCGCGAGAGCAGTTGTGCGAACACAGGGACATGGTGTTAGCTCACCTCAGCCGGTTGGGGCTTCGGGTCAACTGGGACAAAAGTAAACTCGCCCCCGGGCAGAGGATCTCTTATCTCGGTATGGAACTGGACTCGGGCGCCAGGACAGCGCGCCTCACCGAGGAGCACGCGTTAGTTTTCACTGTTACGCTGATGATACTCAGCTCTATATTTCTTCGCGCCCTGACGAAACTTACCAATTCACAAAATTAACGGAATGCATAGCTGATATAAAAAATTGGATGACCAGTAATTTCCTACTACTAAATTCAGAAAAAACAGAGATTCTAATTTTTGGACCAAAAACTTCTTCACGTAATAACCTAGAATACTGTCTAACACTTGATGGCTGCTCTGTTAAGTCTTCGTCGTCAGTTAGGAACCTGGGTGTGCTCTTTGTTACCAATCTTTCATTTGAAGGCCATGTTACTAGCATCTGTAAAACCGCATTCTTCCATCTTAAAAATATATCTAAACTACGACATATGCTCTCAATGAAAAATGCAGAACAGTTAGTTCATGCGTTCATGACCTCAAGGCTAGATTACTGTAACGCTCTACTGGGTGGTTGTTCTGCTCGCCTGATAAATAAACTACAGCTCGTACAAAATGCAGCAGCTAGAGTTCTTACTAGAACTAGGAAGTATGACCATATTAGCCCAGTTCTGTCAACACTGCATTGGCTTCCTGTTAAACATCGTATAGATTTTAAAATCTTGCTAATTACTTACAAAGCACTAAATGGTTTAGCTCCCCAGTACCTGAGCGAGCTCCTAATTCATTATAGTCCTTCATGTCTATTGCGATCTCAGAATTCAGGGCAGCTGATAATACCTGGAATATCAAAATCAACCGCAGGCGGTAGATCCTTCTCCTATTTGGCACCTAAACTCTGGAACAATCTTCCTAGCATTGTTTGGGAAGCAGACACACTCTGTCAGTTTAAATCTAGACTAAAATCGCATCTCTTTAACCTGGCATACACATAACACATTACCAATTTATATTTTCAAATCCGTTAAAGGATTATTAGGCTGCATAAATTAGGTCAGCCGGAACCGGGAACACTTCCTATAACACCTGATGTACTCGTTACATCAGAAGAAGAATGGCATCTACGCTAATATTAGTCTTTCTGTTTATCCCGAGGTTCACCGTAGTCAACCGGATCCGGGCCGTATCCAGGTGAGACCAAGGACCTGCACCTTGACACGACCACAACGCAGCCCTGACGTATCAGCAGAGATTGAGTCAACTAGATCATCCACTGTGAGGGCCTCATCGACACGACAGCCACGACACAGTTCCTCAACAACCGTCCATACCGGCGTGATGAATACGATCCTCAATTGGATGGAACTGGAATAAATACTTTTAATGTTGCGATCCTATTGGACTTATGATAGCAACCTGAATTGTAACAAAGCACTGTTGGCCAGAGGAGAACTGGCCCCCCGACTAAGCCTGGTTTCTCCCAAGGTTTTTTTCTCCATTTTAACACCAATTTGCCACTTGTCTGCCACCTGATGTCACCTGATGGAGTTTGGGTTCCTTGCCACTGTCGCCTCTGGCTTGCTTAGTTGGGGACACTTGACATTTGACTTGACATTTGATATTCAACAGTGCTTTGATCTGCCTGCATTGACACTATTCTTTAAGAGCTGCTGTGCAGCCAAATAATGTACCAGTTATCAATGTAAAGCTGCTTTGACACAATCTACATTGTAAAAAGCGCTATATAAATAAAGGTGACTTGACTTGACTTGCCACCGGGTGGGGAGCCATGTATAACGGGCATGCAGTGTTGGGTCTGTGGACGGGGCCTCAACTGCATTGGCATATCAATTGCCTCGAGTTGCTAGCAGTACGTCTTGCACTGGGCCGCTTCAAGGAGCTGTTGTCAGACAAGCACGTACTGGTCCGCTCGGACAGCACTGCGACCTTTGCGTATATCACCCATCAGGGTGGTCTACGCTCCCGTCGCATGTCGCAACTCGCCCACCATCTCTTGCTATGGAGACAGAAGCATCTGAGGTCGCTTCGTGTCATTCCCGTCCCAGGCATGCTCAACCGTGCAGCCGACGAGCTCTCACGGCAGCCTCTCTCAAGGAGACTCTCTCAAGCAGTCTCTCTCAAGGAGACTCCATCCCCAGGTGGTCCAGCTGATCTGGCAGCGTTTTGGAGCCTTATAGATAGATCTGTTTGCCTCTCCGAACACAGCCCATTGCCAGTTGTTTTATTCCGACCGAGGGCACTCTCAACACGGATGCTCTGGCACACAGCTGGCCCCGGGGCCTACGCAAACATGCGTTTCCCCCAGTGAGCCTACTTGGCCTACTTGCACAGCTTCTGTGCAAAGTCAGGGAGGACGAGGAGCAGGTCTTGCTAGTGGCTCCGTATTGGCCCACTCGGACCTGGTTTTCTTAACTAATGTTCCTCGCGACAACACCTCCTTGGCCCATTCCTCTGTGGAAGGACCTTCTGACTCAGAGACGGGGCACCCTATGGCACCCGCGTCCAGACCTCTGGAAGCTCCAGGTCTGGTCCCTGGACGGGATGCGGAGGTTCTAAGTGATCTACCCCAGTCAGTCGTAGACACCATCACTTCCGCTAGAGCTCCTTCTACGAGGAACCTCTATGCGTTGAAGTGGAACCTGTTCGTCGAATGGTGTTCCTCTCACCGAGAGGACCCCCGATCATGTTCGGTCAGGTCTGTGCTTTCCTTCCTGCAAGAGGGCTTGGAGCAAAGGCTGTTGCCGCTATTGCCGCACATCTCGATGCAGTCCATGGTAAGTCTTTGGGGAAGCATGACCTGATCGTCAGGTTCCTGAGGTGGACGAAGAGACCGAATCCGCCTCACCCTCCTTCTATACCCTCTTGGGATCTCTCCCTGGTACTTACATCTCTCCGGGGTCATCCCTTTGAGCTTTTGCAGTCAGCGGAGTTAAAAGTACTGTCCCTTAAGACCGTCCTCCTGGTTGCATTGGCCTCGGTTAAGAGGGTAGGGGACCTGCACGCATTTTCGGTCGACAAATCGTGCCTGGAATTCGGGCCCGGTGAATCGCACGTTATTCTGAGACCCCGGCCTGGATATGTGCCCAAGGTTCCTATCACTCCCTTCAGAGATCAGGTAGTGAACCTGCAAGCGCTGCCTTTGGAGGAGGCAGACCCAGCCCTGGCTTTGCTCTGTACTGTCCGCGCTCTGCGCTTGTACGTGGATAGAACGCGAAGCTTTAGGACCTCAGATCAGCTCTTTGTTACGGAGGCCAGCAGAAGGGAAAGGCTGTCTCCAAGCAGAGGATGGCCCACTGGATAGTGGATGCCATCGCCTTGGCTTATCAGTCCCAAGGCGTGCCTTGCCTGCTCGGGTTAAGAGCTCACTCCACTAGAGGAGTTGCCTCTTCCTGGGCGCTGGCGCACAGCGCCTCGCTGACAGATATCTGTAGAGCTGTGGGCTGGGTGACACCCAACACGTTCGCTAGATTCTATAGCCTTCATGTGGAACCGGTATCTTCCCGTGTACTCGCTTCCAGTAGCTGGTAACGTGAAGAACCCGTTCTAGTGTTGCCTTGCTATGCCACTCCCACCCCCTATAAATATCGCACGCCAATTCCATTGGATTGTTTAGTTTCACTCGAAGCTGATAGGGCTCTCTGGCGATATCCCAATTCATCGGTCACTACTGACATACATCTCCGTTCCCTCCTTCAGGGAACAAGGGTTACATACGTAACCGAGACGTTTTTGGGATATTCTTCACAGAAAATGCTAAAAAAGTCTTCACACTAGACCTGGTTAGTAAGCAATTCTATCACACCGGTCTTATGCTAACATGTCCATGAATATTCCTTACTGTGGAACATATGCAGGAAGGCGTAAACAAAGCGTGTGGCGTACTCTCTGTCATCCAGGAATACCAGGTGTTGCTCCAGAGGAGAGTTGGTGAGATCCTGCATCCGGTTCCAGTCGAATCTGTGTCCCGCCATGAGGACAAACATAACAACATTCTGACACTTACATAATCTAGACAAATAATCAAGCTGAGCTTTGCTGTGCTCAGAGTTTTCACCAAAAACAGCCACAACCATTCGTTTGCTTCGTGGTCTTTCTGCTTTAAGGATAATGTTAGTAATCAGCCACTCCAAAGCAAACTCAGGATGGGATGTCCCGCCCACTTGCTTCACTCTACTAGTAATATGCCGCTTCATGATATTGCGTTCTTTAAATTTAGTGAAGCTGAACTCCTCGTTGAGGTAAGAGGAGCCATAAACAGAGCTCTGCTGGTAGACGGCCAATCTGGTTTTCCTGTCCGCTCTGCTCGGCTCGTTGCTCACACCGATCCGGTCTAACAGAGACAGAAGAAGCTCCTTCGCATCTGAATACTGTTGGGTGTTCAGGTTATTAGACGCATCCAGCAGCAAAGACAGGTCCAAGTCCATCTGTAGAGGTTGTGGCCGCAGAATTACACCACACTCTGGGTCTGGTTTACAACGATCTGGAGGAGAATAAACACAGTTGGTTTGTAATCAAAGACATCCATGTTACAAAACCTGCCTATATAAGCAGATGCCTTCTAAGGCTGCACCCTAACTGAAGTAGAACCTCATAAATGACCGATTTGGAACACTCTACACAGGCAGCAACTCATACAAAAACAGCTCCTCGTTGAGAAGATAATGGCATGACACTCTAGTAAGCATTCAAATAAATAATGCACAGAAATATTGGTCAAAATAGTCATTTTTTAAATCAACATTACTCTATCTTTGTCCACCATCATGGATTGAACATTGTTGCAATGCATTATAGGATTGACTTCTCTGTAATGGATACTTGTTGCTGCTTTAGAATTTGAATAAAATTACATAATTTAGAAGGTAGCATAATTACGGTGCTTACATTTTGAAACAGACTTCACACAAGGAGCGTGCAAACAGAGCCACTGTCACTTTCATTCATTTAATCAATTGATCAAAAGTGACAGTAAAGACATAAAATTTTACAAAAGATTTCTATTTCAAACAAATGCTGCTGTTTTGAACTTTCTATTTATCAAAGAATACTAAAAAAACAAATGTATCAGTTTTCAAAAAAAAAAAAAAAAAGAAATGAAATCAGCATTTTAGAATGATTTATGAAGGATCATGTGACGCTGAAGACTGGAGTAATAAACAGTAATGTATGTGTCTGCACTGGAGCTTACCAAAACATATGAGGCACTTCTTAATGCGATTCACTCCTCTGCCATCAACAATAATGTAGCTTCTCGTGTCGTCAACCTAAGACAAACATTTGAAGTGAATTAATAACTACTGTACACAGATATGGTTCATGTTTTTCTTTCCCAGTGACTAGGCCCAGGTGGGAAAATTGAAGAATTCTGTGGAAAAGATTTAATCTGAACTTCCATAAAGAATTCTGACACATCTGCTTGTGATTAATGGGCCTCCCAATTCTGTAGAAATGTAGATTTCTGTGGAAACAGATTCTGTGTGGGCTGTTAACAATTAGCTGGAATCTGTGCTGCTTGTGGGATTTAAACACGGTAAAATGTGTTAAATGGAGCTGAGATGACTCTTATTTATAGCTGAGAGTGTTAGCAAATGATCCAAAATCCCAATATACAAACTTCCATGTGGATGTATAGAAGTTTGTGAATGACGGACATTCCACTTCTGTGGAAATCTGAGGGCACAGAAAACAGCAGAAAGTTCCAAATTTTTCTATGGATTTCAAACAAACACAGAATTAAAAATTCTGGACATTTTTGTTTATTAGACATTTGAGCTTATTTGTTTTCAGCCACCAACTAAATGACGTTTTATTAACAAAATTCGGGAGGAGCAGGTGCAGATAATTTACCTAATTAGCACAAGTGGAAAGCATTCAGCTAATCAACCAACAACAAGAGGTATATATACTGCAGACTTACCTCTGTTCGTTGAGTTTATCAGCATCCCTCCACCACCCCATCTCCTCACTTCTAGTTCTATCTATTATTACCACATCCGGGTTTGGGTTCGGGCCAAAAATTCCGAGCTCGGAGCCCTCCCCCCGGACAGCACGCCAAATACGCATTACTTTTCTCTATCTAATTATATGTATATGTGAACTCATGAAAGTGCAGTACTCATTGTTTGTCTTCACAGTCACTAAATACACCAATCAGGCATAACATTATGAGCACCTTCCTAATATTGTGTTGGTCCCCCTTTTGCTGCCAAAACAGCCATGACCCCTCGAGGCATGGACTCCTCTAGACCCCTGAAGATGTGCTGTGGTATCTGGACCAAGATGTTAGCAGCAGATCCTTGCCTTCTTCCGATAGTGCGTCCTGGTGCCATGTGTTCCCCAGGTAACTCGCTCAAATCCTCACGGTTGCCCATTTTTCCTGCTTCTAACACATCAACTTTGAGGACAAAATGTTCACTTGCTGCCTAATATATCCACCCACTAACAGGTGCCGTGATGAAGAAATAATCAGTATTATTCACTTCACCTGTCAGTGCTCATAATGTTATGCCTGATCGGTGTATATTGGCGTATCCAAATCCGATGGTTTTCATATCTACCTGCATTGCTTGGCTCACATCGTCAGCAGGTTGTAAAGCGATCACTCCGAGGCCAATGTCTGCCGCCTTGAACTCCAGCATTGCTGTGGCGAGTCTTGATTCATCATTCGATGGCCCGTTTGTGAAGAACACAGCCATCTTCCTCATAAGTCTGCCCTTTCTGGCTCGTTTGAAGACGTTCCGTGCCACGAACAGCATGGCTTGTCCTATGTCCCTGATTTTTGTGGTTCTCTCTACAGCGATTGTTCTTAGAGCTTCCAGAAGGGTCTTCTTCTTATGGTGGTCCGCGAAACGGATCAGGTTCCTGGACTCGCTGTTGTAGGAGATCACAGACACCCGAGCTCCCCGTGGACAATTTGTCTCCGCAATGGAAATGTCTTCCAGTAAGGAGAGAGCAGCAGAACGCATCCGCTCGAACACTTCAGAAGATACACCTACAGACATGTCCAAGGCTATCACCAGGTCTGTGGGGTAAACTGGACACTGGAAACGGTTTCCTGAAAGCATTGTTGGAAAAAAAAATAAAATAATCATTCACTATTTGTAAAAAGTTCACGGTTATAAAAGACTTGGAAAGTTATTGATAAATGAGGCATTGAAATGTAGTTAAAATATAAGGCAAAGCATACCAGCGCAGCAAGCTGTGGAGACACAAAATGAAAGATAAAGTTGATGATTTCAAGGTTTAACAAGCTAAATGGCAAATCTAAGAGATCATGGAGAGAAATATTTCCATGAAATAATCTTAATGTCTAAAAATCACTAGCAGTCATTCTGCTTGGCATTCTTTGGATATCTGGTGCTCTGAACTTACCGCAGTTTTTGCGTATGTATTCGACCAGGTCACATTCCTTTATGTTGAGAAGAACAGAAAGAAAATAATGAAATTTTATGAACCTAGTACTTAAATACTGTTTAAAGATCATTTATAGTTATAGGAACCTACAGGCATCGGACTGATTCCAGGAAGTCCTTTTTCACCCTAAAAATAAAATTGAGTTAAAGTAAAAAAATCAGTACACCTGATTTACATCATTTTGTGAATTAAATTAATATTTATTTAATATATAAGAAAGTGTTTGCAAATGTCTGACCCTGTGTCCGTCCATCCCATTTTCTCCCGGAGCACCTGGCATACCCGGACGACCAGCGTTCCCCTGATCACATCAATACATAACACGGCATAAACTTTACAGCATATTGCATACATACAGAACCTTCTCTATAATGTTATTATGCACATACTTTAAAAAAGACAAATAACATGATTGCTTTGTTGGACATTAACTTTTCAAAAGGTTAATAAATGTACAAAAAAAAAATTAAGTTGTACCCGTGTTCCTCGATAACCTTTGTGTCCTTTACTTCCACTGGATCCTTTGGTACCATCCTCACCCTATTATTAATAATGTTATGTTATAGTAATTTAAAATGATTATTATTATCATTTACACAATTACATAAAATGCCTAGTGATGAGCTTTAACACACCTGCAAACCAGGGAGGCCAAAGTATCCATTGTTTCCCTAAAAGCAAATTTATTCTGTTAAATGAATATCCATAAAAGCACTGTATAAGTTACTGTATTTTCTGGAAAACATGTCACATTACTATTCAAGTCACATTTTATTATTACGTTCAGAAATAATGTAAAGTACCAATAAATAAAATATGATTTTTACAAACATTATAAACACTTTGAACATGTATTTTAGTTCATCTAACTCCACAACAAATCCATTAAATTTAACAATATTCAGAAGAGAACAGGAATGAAAAACATAAGTATAAAACAAACAAATGATAGTGGCATTCATTTTGAATAACATGCTTTATAAACGCTGAGCCTAAACAAATTTATTTAAAGCAAAACTATACAAATACACTTGGGCTCGCAAACTGGCCCAATGAGAGAGTCCAAATGTGTGCTTTGTGTTATGTATGCTGGACGTGATTGCATAAGTTCAAATAAGTTGCTTTGGAATGTACTCTAAGTCATGTTTCAGATGATATAAAGTGACTTATACTCCAGAAAACATGGTAAAATAAAAAAATTAACACTTTTAGGATATGATCTTGAAACAGATTTCCAGTCAATGTACATAACACAGGTACCTTGTGTCCTTTGGGCCCAGCAGGTCCATACCCATCTCTTCCATCTTGTCCCTGATTACATAAAGTCATACATTATTTTGGAAAGTCACACCAAATTATTTCATAAAATTTAGATGGACATTAACAGTCAAAGTCAAAAAAGCACAAATGCACCAACTGACCGGAGGCCCTTTGAATCCCTCTGGCCCCAGCGCTCCCTTGATCCCTGCGTCACCTGGTAGACCCTAAACACAAGCAGGCACACTTGAGCACAAACTTGCCTTAGCAGTATTACATAATATACTGTACACTAACCAGGTATTAATTTGGCAAAAAAAGCCAGTCAAACCTTGTAATGCTTTTGGTATTCAGATCTGAAGTGATCACTCAGAAGAACCGCATTAATTCCGGTCAGCTTACATTTCTGGCTATTTGTGTTTAAAGTAAAAGTTTAAAGTGCCCCTCTTATGCTATTTTAAAGGTTCCTAATTTTGTTTTGTAGGTCTCCTACAATAGGTCAAAAACACTTTCATTTTATTATAATATACATTGCACACCACCTTATTTGTCAAAAGTCTTAAAACTGTTTGTTTGATGATTCGGTCTCTCTAAATTCTTCCTTTCCGAGAGCCTACTCTGCTCTGATTGGTCAGACAGCCCAGTCTGTTGTGATTGGTTAACCACTTACAGCGCATGTCAGAAACCAAACGCCTATTACCTTATCTGAATTTCAGCTCCAGAGACTTCCTCGGCGCTTGATAAACAGTGATACGAAAAATGGCGTCGGTTTCTCCATATCAATTCCAGCGCGAGTCTTATGGATAGTGCAACCAGTGATAGACCGGAGAGAAAAACCACAAGGGTAGCTACACTTTCTTCTGGAAAGAAAAAGCTGCTGATGAGCCCAGGATCCATGGTGTTGGAATTAGGAACCAGCTTATCAGCCACCTTTATGAACTTCCTGTGGGGATTAGTGAGCGTCTCATGACCATCCATCTGGTGCATGCCAACAACCATATGGCAACAGTTGCACCTATGCCCCTACTTTAGACTCTGAAGAGGAAGTAAAAAAGAATTTCTACGCCTGCTTAGATGAGACACTGTCAAGAATCCCCATGAAAGATAAGTTTATTCTCGTAAGAGACTTCAATGCCAGGGTTGGCCGGGATCAACACCTCTGGAAGGGCACTACAGGAAAGGAAGGCATCAGGAACATCAGCTCTAATGGAGTTATGCTTCTCAGCAATTGTGCTAAGTATGACATCACCATCACTAACACTCTCTTTCGCCAGAAAAACAAATTTAAGTAATCTTGGAGACACCCCTGCTCCAAACAGTGGCATCTCACTGTATGAGCCAGGGACCGCCGTGACGTGAACGTCACAAGGGCCATGGTCAATGCAGATGACTGTTGGACAGATCATCCCTTCATCCGCTCCACAATGTCAATTAAACTCAAGAGGAAGAGGAGAGCACAAAAGAAGCAGATCTGACCAAGACTGAACCTTGACAGCCTTGATGAAACTGCCATCCAGCAGTGACTTCAGGCCTCTCTTGGGGAAAGCCTCCAACAAGACTACCCTGATGTCATCGAAGGGCACTGGAGTCTGTTAAAGTCTACCATACTTGATATCTGCAAAACCATTCTTGGGTACAAGTCCAGAAAACACCAGGACTGGTTTAATGAGAATGACACAGAGATAGAACAACTAATCTCCAAGAAAAGGAAAGCCTTTCGTGCCTGGTTGATGTTACCTGGAAGGCCAAAAGATTTTCTCACTCAAGAGCCAAGGATGTCCTGAGACAGGCAAGGGAGTTAAAGAACTCTTGGTGGACAGAAAAGGCTCTAGAAATCCAGAGACTGGCAGACTCTGGTGAAACCAGGGGCTTTTTCAGTGCTGCCAAGGCTGTCTTTGGTCCAAGCAACCATGGCCTAAACCCCCTGCGCACAAAGGACGGGCATGAGCTGCTGAAGGACAACGAGTCCATTAACGCCCGATGGAAGGAGCACCTCCAAGAACTCCTCAACAGTGACAGCTTAACTGAAAGACATTACCAAACACAACCCCTAAAGTCCCATCAGAGAAGATACGGGGGATCCTCCAACTTTAACAGAGGTTCAAGACGCCATCAGAAGCCTTAAGATCAACAAGGCCGCCGGTCTGGATGGGATCCCAGCTGAAATCTTAAAGGAAGGTGGATCAGAGCTCCTGTACCACATTCATGCCCTAATCCTCAAAGTCTGGGAAGAAGAAGAGTTTCCCTCAGAGCTCAGGGACACTCTAATAGTGACCATATTTCTTCAGAATGGCCTTGATATTGCTCTTATAACTTTTCTTTTGCCCACCAGTTGCCATGGCTCCTCTGGGAGGACAGACGCACCAACATCAGCATCTTGGAGGAAGCCAAAATGACCAGCATCACCACTATCCGCATGTCCAATACACATCAACCCAAACAGATCCTGTACTCCCAACTAAAGGTAGTCGAGCAACTGGTGGGCAAAAGAAACATTATAAGGGCAATATGAAGGCCATTCTGAAGAAATTCCATATCTTCAAGCAACTGGGAACAACTGGGGACAGAAGCTCCTGGAAGAAATCCATGCAAGAAGGTGCAGCACGTCATGAAATAGAACTCCAATGTGCCGCAGAGACAAAGCAACAGCTTTGCAAGGAGAAAGAAAAATATTTCTAAGTCGATATATTGATTATTGCGACAGGCCTACAAACAGCTATATTTACACACTGCATGAAAGGTAAGATTCGAAAAAGCATAATAGAGGCACTTTAAGAAATGCATGTTTCCTAGAGTCAGGAAAAGAGAAAGAAGGAAGAAGTAAACATAGATGCATCAGTCTTACATACCCTTGGCCCTCTGGGTCCTCGACCTCCCTTTGAACCTTTAGCTCCAGAAGGACCAAAGGGACCCTATGAAAGCAGACGGTTCTCTCAATATTCACTGTATTCTTCTCTCTGTGTTTTATATCATAATTTTTTTTGCTCTAAGGGTAATACATGAACATGCATCTAGTTTAAACATTCGAATACACACCGGAATTCCAGGTACACCTGAATGACCACCTTCTCCTGGAGCCCCATTTCCACCTGGTGGTCCCTGGGGAAAAAAAAAGAGAGGCATAACACAACACATAAATTCAAACATTAACATCTGAAATCTGTTGTCTGTTTCTTTTTAAATGAGGGTGAACAGTCCCAGTTCTCACCACTTGTCCAGGGTAACCAGGAGGCCCTGGCTGTCCAGCTTCTCCTTTTTCATTTGAAGATTCACCCTATACAGATACACACATTACCTCAGCAGAAATGAACAGAACATATTATATTAGAAAAGGACAGAATAGAACAGATAAGAAAATAGAATGCTGGAACAAAAACAAATAGACAAAACAGAATTGAATAGTATATTAGTACAGAACTGAGAAGAACAGAATAATTTTGAAAAAATTGAATAGATTATATAATAACAGTTAATAATACTAACAATGAATCAGGATACAAGAATATAATAAACACCAGAATTTGTTACAGTTAAAAATGAAAATTCTGTCATTAATTACTCATCCTCATGTCGTTCCAAACCCGTAATACTGTCATTCATCTTTGGAACACAAATTAAGATAATTTTGATGAAATCCGGGAGATTTCTGATCCTCAAGAGAAAGCAACGTAATTACCACATTCCAATTACCATATTCAAGGTCCAGAAAAGTAGTAAAGACATCGTTAAAACCGTGCACGTGACTACAGTGGTTCAACCTTAATGTTTTTTTGTTGTTGTTGTTTTTTTTGCACACAAAAAGTATTCTTGTCACTTCATAACATTAAGGTTGAACCACTGCAGTCACGTGGACGGTTTTAACGATGTCTTTAGTACTTTTCTGGACCTTAAATGTGGAAATTATGTTGCTTCTCATGGGGATCAGAAACCTCTTGGATTTCATCAAAAATATCTTAATTTGTGTTCTGAAGGTGAATGAAGGTCTTACGGGTGTGGAACGACATGAGGGAGAGTAATTAATGACAGAAATTTCATTTTTGGGTGAACTAACCCTTTAAGAGTAGATTAGAATAAACAAACTTTAAAAAAAGAATGAAATAGAACATAATTCTTGGCATGTTCTTCATGCTACATTACCGGGAATCCTAGTGGGCCTTTTCTTCCTGGAGCACCCTGCCAAAACACACTGAGAAGTTATCTGAGGGTTTACATTTATTTACACTTATTTAATTAAATTCCTCTTCTGATGAAGAACAACGAGGCAGAAAATATTAAATATCTCACACCAAATACCAGATGTACAGATTACGACCATCGTGGTACAAAACACAGTTCAAAAGTTTGTGATCAGTAAGATATTTTAATGTTTTTGAAAGAAGTCTTTTTCTATTTTGATGTGTGACAGGGATGGCAAAGCTCCATTTTCAGCATTATTACTCCAGTCTTCAGCGTCACACGATCCTTCAGCAATCATTCTAATCTGCTGATGTGGTAAAAACCTTTTTTTATTATTATTACAGCTGAAAATGGTTGTGCTGCTTAAAGAAAAGTGCATGAAACAGCATTACAGGGTCTTTTAAAATAAACAGAAATTTTGAACATAACAACACTTATTTAAAATAGATATTTTTTGTTACATAATAAATGTGTTCACTGTCGTTTTTCATCAATTTAATGCATTCTTGTTGAATAAAAGTATACATTTCTTAACAAAAATGTGATCCTAATCTTTGGAACATTAGTCTAAATCTACCTGTAACAGTACATCAGTACAGGTAATACTCACAGGATCACCGTTATCTCCAGGTCTGCCTGGGAGTCCAAAAGGCCCCTGGTCACCCTGACAAGAAAACACAATCATAACACACTTTTACTTTTAACATGCTGAAAAATGTGGTTCTAAATCTGATATGTTTCTGATACTTGATCACCTGATTCTCCTCTTTTATTAAAATGAAATTTTCCATTGAAAACAGTCAAAGTGAGAACGATTGGTGACATAACCCAAGAAGGTAAGACATTTCAGAGGATCAGTACAAGTGTGTCCATTTCAAATTGCAGAAATGTGTTAGTGATGTTAAAATTAACAACACTAAACACACATATAATTAATCACAAATGTGAACATGTTAACTTTGGCAGCCTATAAAAGGAGCCTATAAAGGAGGATTTTACACAACATCTGACTTGAGGCAGATCACTACTGAAACAGAAACAATCTGTCGCTCTCACACAAACAAATCGTGCTAACATCTTCCAGAAGGAGTGAAAAAAAGACCCTCACCGGGAGCCCAGTATCTCCTCTCTCGCCTTTTGGACCTGAATTATTGTTGTCTATTCCTGGTGATCCCTGTAATATAAACAGAATAATATACAGAAAAATCAAGTCAGGTTGTTGAGACGTTAAAAATCAACTATCATGGACACACAGGAACACCTTACAGGATCTCCTCTCAGACCGCTGTGTCCCTTAGTTCCAGGACTCCCTTTGAAACCCTTCATACCCTGAAAGACAAAAATAACATGAGCCACTGAGTTATTTTTACATTTTATTTCTGCTTATATTAACAGTAATAAATAAGCAGACATCTGTGATCAAACAAAACAGTGTGTGGTTGTGTAGTTACAGCACTGCCCGGGTCTCCTTTAGGTCCTGGAAGCCCATCTAGACCAGCATCGCCCTGCACACAACAGATATAGAGACTCAATAACTCATTCAGTGACAGTGCGGTGCTTACAGTTTCATCGGTCACTTATATTGGGTTTAATTTACTGCAGTGTTTACAAGGGAGCACTTAATATTCCTCACACATTTATTTATACTATTAATATTCGCTCATACTTATGGTTAGGGATATTTCACATACGAAAATCATCAAATCATGCAGTTTGCTGTAGAAGGGCGTGCTACTTCTTTTCTAAGTTGTCAAACCTACGGATTTCACTTGACGATATAACAGGCCAAAAATACTGATAGACTTACACTGAAAGAGGGAATGTTATACTTATTGAAGGCATATCTTCCTAAATCCTAAAATTTAGGATTACAGTTGGAAAAATCTCCCAGTGAGAATTTTGTTGTCAATATTTTGATGCATATATCTGCATATTGAATTAAAATTTGTGTATTGTGATCTTTCTTGCATTCCTTATAACCAAAGATGATGTTGATTATGTGTATCTAGAAATCTTCGCAAATTTTATTTTAAAATTTAAAAAAAAAATTTTAAATAAAATTTTATAAATTGCTCTAGTGTTTACAACCTAGTGTTTTGCTAACTTAATTCTGTAATTTCATTTTTTTTTAAAACAATTTGACAGTTTGAATGCAACACATTCAGCAAATATTTGTATTTAATATTAATACAGATTAATTAATGAAATTGATCATATTCATTTAAGATACTGTGAATGCAGAGGAGAGAAATAACCTGTTCTCCTTCCACTCCATCCAGCCCGTCCTCCCCATCTTCTCCCTGTCAGACCGAGGTCAAAGGGTCACACACACTTACAGTCATGTTTAGGGAAGTAATCAACAACCACCGAACAAAACAAATAAATCTTAGAGTCTGTAATTATATGACTTTAAACTACATCTGCGGTCTGAAAAAAAAACTGCTTCATGGAAACTATTAACTTTACTGCAAACATCTTTATTTTTAATGAGAATCTGAACTTGTTTTCCAGTTAAAAAAAAAAAAGTACAAGCACATTTTCACTAATTTTTTACTTTTAATGTATAAAACAAGTGAAGAAAAAAAACATCTTCTCACTGCAAAAAGATTCTATAAAAACTCTTAATGCAATTTTGCTTCTCATGAAAATGTCTTTTTACTTAAAAAACAAGACAAAGATACTCATTAAAAACCTTTACAGTGTTTTGTGCTATCTGAATTGTAGTTGCAGAAAATAAACAGCAGAACAAGCACTCAGAAAGCACTTTAGAAAATATTTTTTGTACTTTTCAGCTTGTGTTTTTGTCCAAACAGTAGTTTAGGTGGGAGCAATCATAGACCTAACAGACAGTAAACAACTTTACTCACTTTATTTCCATTGTAGCCTCGCTGGCCCTATTGAAATGAGATTTTAAAACATTTCCTTTATTCATCATGGCTGTAAAACACAATCTCATCTGATTTAACTGCAATTATATACAGGAACATTAAACACTAATATCAACATATCCTAGCCATGCAGGTATCATGCATTTATCCCTAAAAATGATTTCATTAAGTCACACTAATATATTCAACCATTTTATTTTTAGATTACCAATTTGATTCATGGATTCATGGTGTATATAATCTTATTTTTGTTCATTTTGATGACTGAAAAAGTACCAACACAATTAATGTTCTAAATACAAGTGGTGCAGTAAGACATACTGTACTAATTCACAGTAATTCACATGATAATCACGTTACATTACCTTGATTCCTCTGTTTCCAGGGCAACCGTTGTGTCCCTGAGTTCCAATCAGCCCTGGTGGTCCTCGCTCTCCCTGCCAGAAACATGACGGGAGAGAGACTATTTATCCATGACATATACAGTGTACATCCTCTCTAAAACATGTGTATTCTGTCTTATATCATCAGTGACACATCACTACAGATGAGGTCTTAGGGCAAAATTGCGTACTAAACACACACACACACACACAAAAAAAAAAATGCTTAAACTATTATATGATATCGACTATACATTATCTTACTAATGTTGAAGTTGCTGAATTGGACTATTAAGAACATGTAATGTGAATGACAGCAGAAATTAGGCTTAACGCTTCACTTACCATACTACCTTCATCTCCTGGAAATCCAGGATGACCCTTCTGACCACTAGATCCCTAAATAATAAGAACAAAAAAGAGATGCTAACACACAAAACTGAAGAGCTCCCCACATAAGTAACATTTCTTTATGGAATTATAGGCACAATCCCTACGCAAAGGCTGTTTAAAATCATGCTGCCTTCAAGGATAACTCATTTACATCAAATTCTAAAGCAGCAATGCATTTATCCTTTGCATAATGACATAATGCAACAATCTCAGTGAAAAACATCCATTGATTAAATCCACATAACGAGGATCTCTGACCTTTTGACCCAGACTTCCAGGCGGTCCTCGTGGTCCAGGTACACCAGTGCATGAACAAGGCACATCGCAGCATTTCCTCAGCGCCACTGTTTCCTGAGGGGAGAGAAAATGTGAAACAATGTGTTTGGGTCCATGTAGCTCATGGTAATATTAATGCATTTTAATATTTGATGTTTTTACAATTTATAATTTTGTGTGCAATGTAAAATCTGGCTCCTGAAACAAAGGCCAAATGAAAAGCAGACAAAAATCAAATCAAATCATTTATTTAATGAGAAAATAAAAAGGAAAGGCAACAACATGCCAACACTGTTTTATCGAAACAAGCTAAAGAACATAGCTTTGAAAAGCCTTCATTTAAAATACACAAAATAAACATTTAGCCTCAACATAAAATGTCTTTCAGAACAGCTGCTGTTAAGCTGTTGATGCTTTGATACTTACAATCTGTTTCATAAGAGCATTGCCTAAATTCAGCATGTTGATGGTCAGTGGCTGCATGTAGCTGAAACCTCTGCCAAATTCCAGCTGGTGAACATCCATTATTCCCTCCAAAGACACAATCAGCAGTGTATCGACCCCTAGATTTCACATGAGAAATAAGCACAAATAGCTTTGAAATGCTTCAAGTTCAGGGTCACATTCTCTACACTTCAATTCGCTTTGATTTGGGAAAAAGTCCTCCAAAAAAGGCAGGAAAAACATTGCACAAGCAAACAGGGGGTTATTCAAGATTGCTAATAAGATAAAAGGAATTATTTCCAAACCAAATCAAACAAAACCAATATGAGGGAGGGGTAATTAGATCCTTTTACAAAATTAAAGTCTTGCATAAAGCTGAACAAATAATCCCTCTGGTGTAGGGATGGGTGGACCTATCTTGAAATACTTTGCTTTGCAGTGGCCCAGATTTTTATGGTTCTGTGATAAAGGCTATATCCACATTAATTCAGATAAATTGGAAAACGCATCTTTTTCTCTCTGTTTTGCTCTTCCATCCACAGAGATGTTTTTGTCCAGTGAAAACTGACCATTTTTAAGACTCTCTTGTGGATACATTTGAAAACACAGTTTTCGTGTTGTAGTGTGAACTGTGTAAACTGAGGTATTCAAAAACGATAATGCATGTTTAGTCATGTGATGCATATTGTACCCATAGATATCTATGGTTGTACTTGCTATTCATGTTCATAATATTGTTAAAGATGAATGTTACTTTTTTCACCTTTATTTATATAGCGCTTTATACAAAACAAACAGCAGCTTTACTGTGATAAACAGTAAAATATTGATCAATGATGCAAACAGAATTCAATTCTGCTGTAAATCAGCTCTAAAGAAAGTGAGTGGTGTAATATTTTCCTACTTACCGCTTTGCTGAAGTCTTTCTGAACTCGCCATTAAACGCTGAATGCTATCATCTAATCCATCTGTAAAGATTATTAAAACCTGGACACAAACATATAATTAAATGTCAGAGGATTTAGCAGCATCATTCTGTGTGAGTTCAATTGTCTCAGGCTTGAATGAGCAATAAATATTTAATGTGATATAGGTGCCCAAGATGGATCTAAGTGATTAAGATGCTAAATCTGATTTCCCAACCATGTTCGCATTTTTAAAATTCATATTTTTTTCCCAATAGTCCTCTTACAGATGTAATTTAAATCGCCATTTTGGGTAAAATATCATAGCAAATACAAGTGCATAGTGTTTCCTTGGTTGTATAATGAGTTCAACTACATTTCTAGTCAGCGTATGCCAGTAAAACATCACAAAAACATACAATCATTAGGAAATAACATCAGCAGGTGCTCTTGTTTAATTAAGGGAACATTCACATGAAGAATGTAATATATAGCTGACAATCTTTTTGATGGTCAATTTTATATCTCAGAAATATTCCCACCTTTGCCTTGGCTTTGGAGACGACAAACATTTCTTTGAAGGAATCTAACAGAAACTCGTTGAAGGCCAGGGGCTCCGTAGGTCGCAGTAACATCACTTTCCTGACCACATCCTTGTTGTACTCCTCAAAGCTAAAATTATCCAGAACTCTGCCATTTTGTCCAGACACTAGCCTATAGCCAAATCTAGTTTTAATGTTGTCCACTTTGACACAGCACAGATCACCCATCATGGAGATACTGTGGATGGCTGCAGTAACTATCGGTTCCACCTGACGTCTCAACAGAGGCTGTGTTGATTGTCTGGACACGTCAAACCCAAAGGCAACGTCAATACTGCAATCTGTTCAAACAAAACAATGGGTCATAATCTTCAAGACAGGGAATAGACAAAATACTTTATATCATTATCATTAATACCTACAGTATGCATACATACTATGCATGCATACTGCCTATTGAGCCTATTGCCTATTGAGCCTATTGCCTATTGAGCTCCCACATAAGGCAGCATTTTAATGGTCATATTTGGAAATAGATGGCAGCTCATCAAGCTTAGGAACAGAGCTTATATGTAGAGTATTTGGAATATAATAATAATTATGAATTATACTGTAAAAATAATTAAAACAATTAATTACTTACCATGTTCGGGAGGCTGTCTTTGGTCTTTACAGAGGAAATTTAACACTTTCTTTATGGTTGTCTTCAGTTCAAGGCTTTCGAAAGTCTCAATGAGGACCCGGTCAGGTGATCCAGCTATTTCACGCAGCTCAGATTTTTTTATTTCATTGCCAACCCCAATAACAGTTATTGTTATTCCCTTGTTTCTGAGATAAGCCAATGCATTCAAGTCTTTTTCATCAGTAGCTTCTCCATCTGTGATCAGCAGGAGATTCTGAGCGACTCCTTCATCTATTCTGGATCCATTCTCTTTTGTGAAGTAGTGTCTAATTAATTTCAGGGCGTCCCAAGTATGTGTGCCCTGCTTTCGTTGCTTAATATTGTTTATAACTTGCTTCACTTCTGCAAAACTAGTGTATGTGTTCAGGTAAAATTGATGCAAGAGTATATCGCTGAACTGGGCGACACCCACTCGCCACTTGTCTTGAGCAATATCCAGTTCTTTCACGATGCCAATCATGGTTTGTTTGAGAATATACCAACTTGGTTCCTTAATAGACTCTGATCCATCAATTAAAAAAACAAGGTCTGATACCTCCATCTCACAAACTAGAAAAAGAAACAAAAAACATTAAAGACAAACAACATTGATAGAGACAAAAACAAAAGCATAGTTTGTATATTGTTCATAGTGTTGGGGAAGCAACACTGAAACTTGTAGATGGCAAGCCAAAGCTACTCATTATTTAGGGTTTATTTAAACTTGGTCACTTGCTACAGAAAGTTTAGAAGATGGTATCAGACATACAAGTTGCCACTTGAACAATCCACAAGTGAGCAAGCAATTGTGAATGAGACACATGGAAGAAGCAACCATTAAACCCAAACGCTAAGCATCATATGGGAGCATAGACAGAGCTTCAAACTGGATTATATTGACACATAACACGGGAAAAGTAGATCGGATTTATATCCATTTTGCAGTGAGAAATTTATGTGACCAAGTATAAATGGACATCTGATCAATCAAGATGCATGAAGTGAGTACGCAGAAATAGTCAACTTACTCTACTGAAAACATAGTCAGTTCCTGACAAAGCGTAGCTAAATACTATTTACCGCTAAGTGGTCAACTTGTTTTTAAATACAGTAACATTCCTTTGATATAATTTATTCAGAAGCTGCATACACATGTTTGAACTTTGAGTTCATTTGTTCAAAAAACTCTTTGTTCTATACATTTTTCAGATTTTTTTAACAAATGAGCTTAATTAGGGTAAAAGTGAACAGATTCATTAACACTTGATATAACATAAGAGAATAAAATCCAAATTATATGTATCTGGAGTTGAAGTTAATGAACATCAAAATCAGGGAAGTTTGTTATTAGAAAATCTACAGAATTTTAAAAACAGCTGAGCTACTGATAAATGTAGTTTAGTTAGTAGCGTTGCCATTTGAGCCAGTTATTCCCAAGCTCTGATAGAAGGTGATAAGAATAAAATTTACTTGGTTTGGTAAGATTGCAGAGCTCTTGGGTGATTGTTTTTTGTCGTCCGCGCAGATCCTGGTAGGTGCTTGCATAGTGCACTCTTCCTTTCTCTCCCGCCATCTCCCTTAGCTGGTCCTCATCGGCATCTTCAGTACCAATAGCAAAAAAGTTGACTTCTGATTTTGCCAGGGATTCAGGCCATCCTTCCAGTCCACTCAAGTCATTAACCTTGCCATCTGTAATCAGAAACAGCACTTGGGGTACATTCTTCGCCCGTCGTCCACCATGTGTTTCGTCAAAGTAGGAGAGTGTATATTTAAGGGCCCGGGCCGTGTTTCTTCTTCCCCCTGAAGGTTTGAGGTTTGAGATAACCCTCCGAACATCAGCCTGACTTTTGTACTGTTTCAGGGTGAACTCCGATTGAGGGCTGTCAGAGTAGGTGATGGCGCCAAATCGTACCCGTCTTTCTCCAACCACAGATTTGTTCACCACATGTGTCATTAGGCTTATAAATTCCTGGAAACCATCTTTATTGGGATTACCAGAGGCATCCACAAGGAAGATTATGTCAATCAGTTCAGGTGTCTTGCATTCTGGAAAGATATATGATCATAATGTGAGAAGTCATTTGATAAAGTCACTCTGGCTTTGGTTTTTACTATAATACACAAGAAAGCTGACAATCTTTCAGAAGGTGTTCACATTAAAAATATACAGTTCTTCTCTTTTGGCAAAACAGCCATGAGCCATAAATGTCTACATGCTATTGCTGGTCAGATTCAGATGGACTTTGGAAATGGAGGGTAAGATGAGTCATCAATAGTTTTTGGTCCAATTTCAAGAGGAAGAAAGACATTGTTTGTTGTAAATGTTTTCACTTTTAAGAGCACACTAGCAGTAGATGCCCTCAAAGATAACAGACATTGACTAAAAACCACAAAACTTTTTTTCAAGGGACTTAACATCAACTGAAAGAGGCATATTGTGATCTCTTGTAAAACTTCTCAGATTTTGTTTACCTACCCGTGTTACAGATCTTGAGAAGAACATCACTGCTTAATTCTTTCAGGGAAGCAACTGCGTCTTCAAAGAACACACCTTCATGGGATCCAGCAATGGCAAGAATCTGAGATCTGTTTGCATGTCTCATACCAATGGCTTTGATGTTGATGGATTTGTCTCTCAGGACTTTCGCAGGTTGGGCTACATCATCCCTACTATCTCCATCTGTAAGAACTATCAAGAACTTCAAGGCAGTGGAGCGTCCTCCTTTAGACTTGTCAAAAGATTGCAATACTTCTGTGAGTGCTTTTCCAGTGTAAGTTTTTCCATTCATCTGTCTGATATTTCTAATTTCCTCTAATAATGTAGCTTTATCATCAAATGCATTTAAGGAAAACTCCTCTTTTGTGTTTGTACCATACTGAACAACTCCGACATGCTCCTTCTCTGGTCCAATTGCAAACTTTTCTATCACATTCTCCATTATGCGCTTAATCTTTTCAAAGTCATCAGCGCTAACACTTTCTGATCCATCGATCAGAAAGACAACATCTGCAAAAAGACCTTCACAACCTAAAAAATAAGAAATTTATAAAGTGAGCACTCCTTCTTTGAAAAGAATCTTGAAACAACAATAGGACACTTTATATTAATTTACAACCGAATTCAATAAAAAAAATTGTGAAAGTCAAGTAACAGTGCAAACATACCATATAAACATATTTCTTACCTTCAAAGGAACATATGTCTGTAAGGATGTCTTTCTTAATATCCTTGAGAAAATCATAGTTTTTGACATAAAACGTCCTTTGTGGGCTGCCAGATATTAATTCCAGCTCGGGCACAGATGCGGTTTTCACACCAATAGCATAAATGGTGACATTCTGTTCTGTTCTCAGTTCTTTAGCAGGAACTTCTACCGGCTCTTCTGTCCCTATTGATTCTCCATCTGTGATTACAATCAGCAGCTCACGAACCTTTTCCCCACGTGTTTGTACAGCTTCTTTGAATAGCGGTATCATTTCTCTTAACCCCAGATCAGTTCTGGTGCCCCCTCCTTTCATTTGAAGATCCTTCACTGCCTTTTTGACATCAGTTTTTGTGCTATAGTTGTGTAATCGGAAAACTGTGGTTGCAAGGCTTTCAAACTTCACCACCCCAATGCGCACATAGTCATTTCCAATCTCAAACACATCAAGCCATTCAATAATGAATTTCTTCATATCTTCAAAGTCTGCAGGGTCTATACTTCCTGATTCATCCACAAGGAAGTATATGTCAGCTTTGACTGTTTGCTTGCAACCTACAAAGAAGTGAAAGAGTAATCCATTATGAAACTGGAATTGTGAAACACATTTTAACAGGATGAACATTGTGCTAATAATAAATAAAAAATAAAAAATAGTGCAAACCTTTAGATACTGCTCTGAATGAGAATTTAGGTATGATGGCATCTGTGATTTCATTGCAAAGTGTTTTGGTTAAAATCTTCGCAAGTGAATTTAGTTGATCAAAGCGTTCCACATTTAACACAAACTTCTTGGGTGGGTAGGATGCGATCTCTCTCAAGTCATCCTCTTTTGCGTCTTTGATACCAAGCGCAAATACAGTGACGCCTGATCGCCGCAAATCTGCCGCAGCGCTGGCCGCGTCATCTGTGGACTTTCCATCGGTAATAACAACAGCAACCTGCTGAACATGCTCATCTCTTCTGCTGCCTCTTGCTTTGGTGAACACATGCTCTTTGGCAAACCTGAGAGCAGCTCCAGTGTATGTTTTACCACGACCATACGCCATGCTACTGATGTAGCGCAGGATGTCAGCCTTATCATTGAAGGTGTCCAAGTACACATCAGCTCGAGGGAAGTCGCTATAGAGGATCACAGCTACCTTTATTTTTCCCTCGCCCACATCGAGACCTCCGATGGTGTTCTCGAGAAAGTCACGCACAAGTTGGAAGTTTTTGGATCTGATACTGCTGGACTGATCAACAATAAAAGCGATATCCGCCACCACATCAAACGTGCACTCTGTCAAAAAGACATAAGAACTTTACAAAAACCAGAGATTTTGGATTTCATAATACGTCATAGTTTTTCAAATCCAACCCAACCAAGGGGAAAAAAGTTTAATAACACTTTCTGAATTTTATTGAAAAGAGCAGAAGATTATGCAAGCACTCACCCTCTGTGACGGCAGCGTCTTCCCATGTGTCAATGGCAGACTTAAGTTTCTGTTGCACTTGTGGAACATTACCTACTAACTTGTAGCTGTGCTGTGGACTAGAGATGTCCTTCATCTCAAACGGATCAGCTTTGTTTAAGCCAACAGCAAAAACTGTCACTGCATCTTCTTTGATTGTTCGGGATGCTTGGACGACACCATCAGCGGATTCTCCAGCAGAGATAACTAACAGGAACTGCTTAAACCCTTCAGAGACACGGCTTCCAGCAGTGCTGTTCAAGAAATGTGTGTGGGCATATTCAATGGCATGGCCAATTCTACGCTCCCCTGTAGGCCTCAGCTGCAGGTTGCGAATAAATGACACCATCTCATTCTTGGTCTTGTCAGTATTAAGCAGGAATTCCTCTTTGACATCTTCGCTAAACTGAGCCAGGCCGACACGATTAGCATTCTTCCCCACTTCCAGCTGGTTGACCAGTCTATAGAGGAAATTCCTTATTGTTTGCTGCTCTTGTTTAGATGCTGAACTATCAACCAGTATGAAGAGATCAGCATATTTTTTCACAAAAGCTGAGGAGAATGGAAACAAATTATTTAAATCCAAACAATAAATCAATTGTACAACATTAGGGTGCAGACAACAGTAGATTATAGTTAACAGTATGATGGGATTCAAAGCTTGTACATTTAAATAGTTCACCCAAAAATGAAAACAAAATAATGACTGTTTCGAAATTTCAATAGTTCATGTGACTTTGGCAGTTTGATACGCAAATCGGCCATCACTAGATATTGTTGAAAACTCTACTTTTTTTTTTTTTTTTTTGGTGCACAAAAAGTATTCTCGTCACTTTACAATATTAAGGTTGAACCACTGTACTCACATGAACTGTTTTAAATGTCTTTAGTATCATCATCACCATCTTTAGTATTACTATTGTTATTATTATTATTTATATTACTATTGCCGTCAACACAAAATATTATCATCATCACCATCTTTAGTATTACTATTGTTATTATTATTATTGATATAAATGTTAATATTATTATTATTGATATTACTATTGCCATTACCACAAAATATTATCGTCACCATCTTTAGTATTAGTATCACTATTGTTATTATTATTATTATTATTACTACTATTGCCGTCAAAACAATTATCATCATCACCATCTTTAGTATTACTATTGTTATTATTATTATTGATATTACTGTTACCGTCATCATAAAATATTATCATCATTATTATTATACATGCTATTACTACTTAAATACTTCTACTATTACCCGTTTGTCATTTCTGCTTATTTTTTCATTGCTGTTACTATCATTGCTGTTTTATTGTTGTTTTTGTGTTTTGTTTTCACCGTATGTTGTATGTTTTGCACTCCTAATAAAAAAAATAAAAAAATAAAAATTTAGTACCTTTCTGGGCATTGAAAGTGTTAATTACCTTGCTGGCAATAGAGGCCTCACTGAGCCATCGGATTTTATAAAAAATATCTTAATTTGTGTTCTGAAGATCTGACGCATCATCTCTTTAACCTGGCATACACACAACATATTATCAATTTATGTTTTCAAATCTGTTAAAAGGATTATTAGGCTGCATAAATTAGGTCAGCTGGAACCGGGAACACTTCCTATAACACCTGATGTACTCGTTACATCAGAAGAAGAATGGCATCTACGCTAATATTAGTCTCTCTGTTTATTTCAAGGTTTACCGTAGTCAACCGGATCCGGGCCATATCCAGGTGAGATCGAGGACCTGCGCCTTGACACGACCACAACGCAGCCCTGAAGTATCAGCAGAGATTGAGTCAACTAGATCATCCATTGTGAGGGCCTCATCGACACGACAGCCAGTGGAACAGATCCTCAACAAACTGTCCATAAAGGCGTGATGAATACGATCCTCAACTGGATTGAACTTGAATAAATACTTTGAATGTTGCGATCCCATCGGACTTATGATAGCTGCCTGAATCACAAAGCACTGTTCGCTGTTGGCCAGAGGAGAACTGGCCACCCGACTGAGCCTGGTTTCTCCCAAGGTTTTTTTCTCCATTTTAACACCTGTTGCCACCTGATGTCACCTGTTGGAGTTTGGGTTCCTTGCCGCTGTCGCCTTTGGCTTGCTTAGCTGGGGACACCTGACATTTGACATTTGATATTCAACAGTGCTTTGATCTGCCTGCATTGACAGCATTGTATGCGAACTGAACTGAGCTGGATGATGACATCACTGTTTTCTCTAGTGCTGATATAGATAAATTAACTAAATTAATAACTATTGATTCTTACAACGGAATGAATCAATACTAAATTTACTTAAGATGGATAATGACACCATTTTCTTTAAGAGCTGCTGTGCAGCCAAAATGATATACCAGTTATAATTGTAAAGCTGCTTTGACACAATCTGCATTGTAAAAAAGCGCTATATAAATAAAGCTGACTTGACTTGAAGATGAATGAAGGTTTTACGGGTGTGGAATGACATGAGGGTGAGTAATAAATGACAGAATTTTCATTTTGGGGTGAACTAACCCTTTAAGGAAAGTTTTTGTTTTGTTTGTATTCATTTTAAGAATATTTATATTCCACAATCCAACAGTACAGACACAAATGGGAAAGCACACTGAGTAAAAATGTTACCTTGTGACTGGATCTCCACGGTAAAGCACACTTTGTTGCGTAGACTCACTTTTAGACCTTGCAGTTCTTGATAACTGTCAATACTGAATAAGAACTCTTCATGTGGGACATTAGCAATGGTGTGCAGTTTCTCCATGTTGCCCATTCCCACCCTGATGACAAAGATGGCAACTCCCATATTTCGCAGTCTCTGGGCAGGTTCCTGTACAGCATCCTGTGATTCCCCATCTGTGATGACTATAGCAATGCCAGGGACATTCTTTCTGGCCAGGCTAAAGTAATTCTCACGGATGAAAGTCAGGGCCTGACCGGTGTTGGTGCCTCCTCCACGGTAGATGAAAGCATCCAACTTTTGGTGCAGGTCTTTCTTATCTATATAATCACCAAGTAAGAACTCTGGGTATGGTCTGTCACTGAACTGGGCAAGTCCCACTCTCACCTTGTCAGGTCTAAGGTTAAATTGTTCCACAAAAGCATGGAGGAACTTCCTCACTTCTTCAAAATCACTGTCTCCAATGCTACCAGACGAGTCCACAAGGAGCACAATGTCTGCCTGTGCAGTCTCGTTGCAGTCTAGAGCAAAGGAAAGAGTTTTAGTTAGAACTTTGATCTGATTTTAATTCATGTGTTTGTTCAACCAGAATAAAAATGTAACTTTAAGTATGTAGTTGTCACAGACACACCAGGCTCCAGCATCCACCAATCACAGCGCACACCTTCCCCTGAGTACTAATCACCGCCACCTGCATCTCATCAGCTCACTCATCACCAGCACTATTTAAGACACTCACACACACACACAGTCACATTGTCCGGTCTCATTCGCATCAAGGAACTTACCTCTATACTTACCTCAAGGACTCCCATTGCTACTTACCTGTCTCCTGTGTCTCCGTGCTACCTTGTGTGGTCCAAGTCTGTGTGTGAGTGTCATCCACCAGCATTGTCTCCAGTCTGCTACCGCTACCAACCTGCAAAACACAAAAGGACAGTATTATCACCCATTCATTCATCATTCACCTCTACAACCACTATCTACTCACCTGTTGTCACTGTTACCTCTGCTTGTGTCCAATAAACCACCTTTACTGTTATCTTCTGCCTCCGACTGGTACATATTGTAACAGAAGACCGGACCATAACAGCGGAACACAAGCATGAGTCACTCCGATCCATTCCAGGACTTAGTGGATGCATTTCGCCGCACTTTCTTCGTTCCACCACCACCGCCAGTGCCAGCACCAGCACCAGCCATCACTTCCGCATCCACCGCCACTTCTTCCTCACCACCAGTTTCCGCCAGTCCCATGGCCAAACCGGCGCCCTACTTTGGTTCGGCGGAGGATTGCAACGGATTCCTCCTGCAATGCTGCAATCTACAATTTGGGCATCGTTGGAGAGATTAAATCAGTTTTGGACTTCCTTTGAGACTCAGAACATGTGTTCATAATGTAATATTATGCTCCCTGACCCTGGAGATGCAACCGCACTTATTCCCCACGGAATATTCCAAGGTAGCGTTTTTAATTTCACATTTATCAGGCAAAGCTCTTCAGTGGGCCGATTCCATCTGGTCCCAAAACAACCCTGTGATCCAGACATATTCCGGCTTCGTTGAACACTTCAAGGAAGTGTTTGGAAAACCCTCATGGGACTCTTCCATTGGTGAGAAACTCTATAATCTGAAACAAGGGAAAATGTCTGTTAACAAATATGCTCTTCACTTCAGAACCCTCGCTGCCAGAAGCGGATGGAATGAACAAGCGCTACTAACTTCTTATCGCCAGGGATTGGATCCTCGCGTGCGGTTGCATCTCGCTGCATACGAGGATACCATCGGCCTAGAACGATTCATCCAGCTGTCAATCCGTTTCGCCACTCGTATGCAGTCGTGTCTCGAAGAGCACCAGGGTCAGTCGCAGCTCAACACCTTCCTCTGCCGGCCAGACTCCGTCAGCACTCCAGAACCAGCCACCGAACCTATGCAAGTGGAATCTACACGTCTAACACCCGCTGAACGGCAGAGAAGGCTGACCCAGAACCTATGCCTATATTGTGGCTCTCCTGGGCATGTAATCTCCGCATGCCCAACACGTCCTCCACGCCCCATGGTGAGTGCCATCACCTCAACTCTCCAGACAATGAAACCACTCACCACTACTGTAACACTTACTGCTGCTGATGTTTCCATTCCAGTATCCACACTCCTCGATTCTGGGTCAGCCGGAAACTTCATCTCTGGCGCCCTCTGCCGTCAGCTCGGCCTCAAGACCAAGACCACGCCATCAACCTACCAGATCCACTCAATAACTGGCAAACCTGTGAGTAGAAGACATGTCAGTCGAAGTATTGGACCACTGCTACTTCAAGTCGGACTACTACATGTCGAGAACATTCATCTGCTGGTTCTGGAGGGTTCCACCGCTGACGTGATACTAGGGAGCCCGTGGTTGGAGCAGCACAACCCCATCCTCTCTTGGAAGATGGGAGAAATCCTGAAGTGGGGTGACACCTGTTTTCCCAACTGTTTCTCTGCACTGTTCCAAGTCTCTCCCTGTCTGCGCCACTTCCATTGAAAGCCCCCTCGAGAAACGCTCCGCGGACATTCCTGCATGTTACGCCCCCTTCAGCGACGTTTTCTGCCCCAAGAGAGCCTCCAAGCTGCCTCCAC
Organism: Ctenopharyngodon idella; assembly: GCF_019924925.1. Lineage (NCBI taxonomy): Eukaryota > Metazoa > Chordata > Actinopteri > Cypriniformes > Xenocyprididae > Ctenopharyngodon > Ctenopharyngodon idella. Next base: position 29,011,995 of record NC_067232.1, read on the forward strand.
ACCGGCCATGGGATTGTGCCATCGACCTGCTTCCGGGTGCGTCAGTGCCAGGGGATAGATCTTACCCCTTATCCATCCCGGAGGAGAAGGCCATGGTGGAATACATCGAGGAGGCTCTGGCTCAAGGCTATATCCGACCATCTACTTCCCCTGCTGCTTCCAGCTTCTTCTTTGTGGCAAAAAAGGACGGAGGCTTGCGGCCATGTATTGATTACCGGGCACTCAATTCCATCACCGTCAAGTTCAGGTACCCCCTTCCTCTCATCCCAGCGGCCCTGGAACATCTCCGTGGTGCCACTGTGTTCACCAAGTTGGACCTCCGCAGCGCGTACAACCTCATCTGGATACGCGAGGGGGACGAGTGGAAGACCACCTTCGTCACGCCCACCGGCCACTACGAATACCTGGTGATGCCTTACGGCCTGGTCAACGCCCCCTCCGTATTCCAGGACTTCATCCATGAGGTGCTCCGGGAGTTCCTCCACAAGTTTGTGCTAGTCTACATCGACGACATCTTGATCTACTCCCGGAGCATGGCCGACCGTCGCCGTCACGTTGCGGAGGTCCTGCAATGCCTGAGAGAATTCCAGCTCTTCCTCAAAGCTGAGAAATGTTCCTTCCACCAATCCTCAGTGCAGTTCCTGTGATATAACATCGATCACAGTGGCATCCGGATGGACGAGGGGAAGGTGGCAGCCACCAAGGACTGGCCCACACCCACCACAGTGAAGGAACTCCAACGTTTCCTCGGCTTCGCCAATTTCTACAGACGCTTTATCCAGAACTACAGCTCCATCACCAGCCCGCTTACCAGCCTCCTCCGCAATAAACCCAAGACTCTGTCCTGGACTCCAGCTGCCACAGAAGCATTCGTCATCCTCAAGAAGGTCTTCACCACCGCTCCTCTCCTTGTCCATCCTGACCCAGACAAACCCTTCATTGTGGAGGTGGACGCCTCCACCACAGGAGTAGGAGCGGTGCTCTCACAGCAGCAGGGGAATCCGAGCCGCCTCCATCCATGTGCCTTCTTCTCCCGCAAGCTCAACCCGGCGGAAGTTAACTATGATATCGGTAACCGAGAACTTCTTGCTGTCAAGTTGGCCCTCGAGGAGTGGAGACATTGGTTGGAGGGAGCCAGACACCCGTTCATGGTACTAACTGACCATAAAAATCTGGAGTACCTCCGAGCCGCTAAAAGACTCAAACCAAGACAGGCCCGTTGGGCACTGTTCTTCACACGCTTTAACTTCACGTTATCCTACCGACCTGGCTCCAGAAACATCAAAGCAGATGCACTATCAAGACTTCATGCTCCAGAAGAAAACACCGAAGAACCTGAACCCATTCTCCCTGAGCAAATAATTGTCAGCCCCATCACCTGGTCCATCGAGACCCTTCCCTCCTCCAATGTCTCCACCAACACTCTGCCGGGTTGCCCGCCGGGCTTGCAGTATGTCACCAGGACACGGCGCACTCCACTGATTCACTCTGCCCACTCTTCACTCGGCACTGGCCACCCGGGGGTCAATGAAACCCTCTCGCTACTGAAGGAGCGCTTTTGGTGGCCCAACATGGCAGCCGATGTCAGAAGGTACGTGCAGGGATGCAGGGAATGCGCCATCTCAAAGAGCCCACGCCATCTACCATCCAGCAAGCTTCTTCCTCTGCCCGTTCCTAATCGACCCTGGTCACACCTAGGAGTTGATTTCGTCACTGACCTCCCAGCCTCCAATGGATGTACCTACATACTCGTTGTTGTGGACAGGTTCTCTAAATCCTGTCTTCTCATCCCTCTGAAAGGACTCCCCACTGCCATGGAAACTGCTGAAATCATGTTTAACCATGTGTTCCGATACTATGGTATCCCCGAAGACATCGTGTCTGATAGAGGACCGCAGTTCATCTCCCGAGTGTGGAAGGCTTTCCTCTCGCTCCTAGGTGTGACCGTCAGCCTCTCGTCGGGATACCATCCACAGTCGAACGGGCAGACGGAACGGAAGATCCAAGAGATTGGGCGCTTCCTCCGTACCTTCTGTCATGGCCACCAGGACTCTTGGAACCAGTACCTGGGTTGGGCCGAGTACGCGCAGAACTCCCTTCGCCAACCGACCACCGGACTAACACCCTTCCAGTGCGTACTCGATTACCAACCCCCACTGTTCCCCTGGAACGGGGAACCATCGGACGTACCATCTGTGGACTACTGGTTCCGAGAGAGCGAGAGGGTCTGGGACTCAGCCCATCACCAGCTGCAACGTGCTCTCCGTAGGCGCAGGATGGCAACAGACCTTCGCCGATCCGAAGCTCCTGCATACCAACCGGGACAGAAGGTCTGGCTGTCCACCAGGGACATCCGTCTGCGCCTACCATGCCGTAAGCTGAGTCCCAGGTTCATTGGCCCATTCACCATCTTAGAGCAGGTCAACCCGGTCACCACCTGAGTATCGCATTCACCCCACATTCCATGTGTCACTTCTAAAACCTCACCACTCTTCTGTTCCTCTCTCCACAGAGCCTGGTGTGACCGAAGCCGAGCCCCCCCTTCCACTCATACTGGACGACGGAGCTGCATACGAGGTGCGAGAGATCTTGGACTCCCAACGCCGTGGTGGTCAGCTTGAGTATCTCGTGGACTGGGAGGGTTGCGGTCCTGAGGAACGTTCCTGGATTCCACGTAACGACATTCTCGATCCCAACCTGCTAGACACCTTCCACGCTGCTCATCCCAACAGACCTGCCCCTCGTGGAAGAGGAAGACCACCACGACGTCGGGGTCCTTGGCCCTCAGGAGCGGGCCGTGGAGGGAGGGGTGCTGTCACAGACACGTCAGGCTCCAGCATCCACCAATCACAGCGCACACCTTCCCCTGAGTACTAATCACCGCCACCTGCATCTCATCAGCTCACTCATCACCAGCACTATTTAAGACACTCACACACACAGTCACATTGTCCGGTCTCGTTCGCATCAAGGAACTTACCTCTATACTTACCTCAAGGACTCCCATTGCTACTTACCTGTCTCCTGTGTCTCCATGCTACCTTGTGCTCCAAGTCTGTGTGTGAGTGTCATCCGCCAGCATTGTCTCCAGTCTGCTACCGCTACCAACCTGCAAACCACAAAAGGACAGTATTATCACCCATTCATTCATCATTCACAACCACAACTCTACAACCACTATCTACTCACCTGTTGTCACTGTTACCTCTGCTTGTGTCCAATAAACCACCTTTACTGTTATCTTCTGCCTCCGACTGACAGTAGTCAGTATTTGCTGCAAACGTGCCAATGTCATTATGTTGCCTTGTTGCTTTAACTTGAGATTCCACAACATTTATAAATGTCAGCCTCTACCTCAAGATGCTCAGTCTTTTTTTAAGTAATCACTTACGATTTTCCCATTAAAAATGTCAATGAAAATCTTCTGATCCATGACGGCTTTTACAGCTTTCAAGCTACGTGCATCAAAATCAGCAGTCCTTCAGATTTAGTATGCTTTATTTTTTCTAAATGATCAGACTTCCACATAAGACATTATCAAAAATCCCCCAAAAACATTAATTACATTGACATTCAAACTACAAACTCCCTATATAACTTTAGGGCTCAGGACAAGCTAACCCTCAAACTGTTTTAAACTCTTAATCAAGGCTTTGTGAAGCTCACATTCAAAGTTTAAAAAAATACTTTGAATAAATACCAATAAAGGGCTCAAGGGGTTTGTTATCTCAGAGATTTCCAGTAAAGCTGTGACTCAAGAGTTTTTGATTGGAAGTTTTTCAATGTAATATTTTACCTTTTGACATCCTGATGACCTCTATGTGTGTTTTCTCTACAGTGTTACACAGTTCCCGGATTACACTCTGAGAGATTCCCTGCAGAGCTGCAAAGTCTGATACGCTGTAGACGTGCTGATCATATGGCTCATTTGCGATCTGTCTCAGTAACGTTTCGTTCGCATCTTTGATCCCTATGGCGAATATTTTGATTCCCCTGTCCCTCAGCTCCTGAGCATGTGACTCAACCTCATCTAGAGAATCACCATCTGTGATAACAACGGCAATCTGAGGAACATTCTGCTGTGCTCGACTTCCGGCCTTTTCAACAAAATGCTGTTCCAGCATGAAGTCCAAACCCAGGCCGGTATATGTCCCGCCGGTTTTATAATGCAGATTTTGGATGTAGTTGAGAATTTCCTCTTTTTTCTGATAAGTGTTGAGCGAAAACTCAGTATGCGGTTTGTCACTGTACTGAACCAGACCGATCCTGATCCTGTCATGAGCAACTTCAAAGGTCTGTATGAGAAAAGTGAGGAATTCACGGATTTGTTGGAAGTTTTCCAGCCCAATACTGGTAGAGCCATCCACCAGGAATACAATGTCAGCCACAGTCTCCTGTGTACAGACTGAGAGAAAGAAAACAGAGACTTTTAATTTGAGCAACAATCAGACAAAACTGAATATACAGTCATCTAGAATTATCTAATAAATCCTGTCCCTACCACGTTTTTGGCCATTGCTGACAAGAAAACATAATGACAGAAAAAGGAAGCCAAGTAATCTCCACTCCTTCTCCATGCTTGAGTTCCTTGTTCCCTGAAAAAAGCAACCAATGAGGTTAAGTTTCTGCAACACTCGCATCACCATACAGAATTGTAAATATATTATGTTAGGTTTAAGAAAGAATGAACAGATATATTAGTGTAGTAGGGATATAAGTCAAAAGACACTTTCCCACTGATCTTTCCTGTTTTGAACGAAAATAACACAGAATGTTTGTAAAGACTGTCAGGTTGAGATATGAAATGTACTGATTTTGTGTGCGTTACTGGGCCTACGACCACTTAAACTTATGTCCTTACCACACAAGGGCCTTGTCCCAAACAGCGCACTTTGTTTACTCAAGTAAACAATGGCCATCACAGGTCAGCAAAACCGCAAGTACAAGTCAGATCAACCTTTATCAAATGCACACCAATACAGCATGCATGCACCAGCATTTGTAGAAATTACACTGCACACAAGTGTAGCAACTAAGGAAGCCTAGAAGGCCAAGACTCCATGTCTTGTAATTGATTTATCACATTTTCAAATACAAAACATGTAAAATGTACACATGTCATGTCTCCCAGACAAACATATCAAGGATGATCTTAAACTTGATTAAATAGATTAGAATAGTGGGCCAGCATTGAAGGGGTTCTCCTCTTATGGGACAATGTTTGTGAACTTCCTTGGTCTCTGAATTACTCCTACATCCTTAGAACATCTGACTACAGTTAAGCAAAATATTTACTTGAGAAGAATCTCCAGCACACCAGATGAAGAACAGGCAGACATCTCCAGAGGAGCGGCAAATTACAGGACAGATGGAACGTTTAGAAACATTCACTTTCAGGTTCTTACATTAAATGTGCAAATTAGTGAACATAAATGTAGATAAATGATAAACTACTACAAAATGTGAAACAATTTATGATTCATTTATTGATTCATTTTTTTTTATTTCATGTTATTCGATCAACATTTTTACAAAAAACCCAAAGGCAGTTTTCTTAAACTTAACAATCGCCTCTAACAGATGCCCTGGTTTCCCTAGAATTACAGAAAGTCACACATTGTTTAAGAGGTGGTGGCCCAAGATCATGAATTAATTTATACATCAAACACACATCTGCAAAAAAAAAAAAAAAAAAAAAAAAAAAAAAAAAAAAACTGTCAAACATAATTTATCATTTCTAATGTTGCAATGATGATAACTCCTTTTTTTTTTTTTTTTGTCTAAAACTTTAACATCTTGCTTATAAAGAGTATTCAGTGGTTTTAAAGTTATCACACTTGTTTGAGACCAGCTTGTAGCACAATAGGATAAATAAGGAAGAATCATGGAGTGCATAAAAAGTTTAACAGCAGCCAAAGGTAACTTATGCCTAATATTCCTAAAAATAATGAAGCTTGCAATCATCTACAATCATATCCAAGTATTTAAAATGCTCAACAATATTTGTTGCTTCTCCTTTTATTAAAATATCTGGTTTATGCTCATCAGTTCTTTTAATAGAACAATATATTCCCACAGTTTCTCACATTAAGAGTAAGACAAGATTGAATTTACTAATCTGAGACTTTGTTCAATGCAGCAGTAAGTTTGATAGCAGCTTGTTCTTTTGTTTTAGGTATAGATAGGTTGTTTTAGGTATAGATAACTGAATCATCTGCATACATCTGAAACTGGATACATCATAGGTAGATCATTAATATATAAACTAAATATAATTGGTCCAAGAATCGATCCCTGTGGGACTCCAATGGTGCAGTCAAGAAAGGATGAGCATATTGTCACGAAACGTGTGTGTTGAATGAAGCACATGACAGGAATAGTCCAAGTAAATAGTATTTAATAAACAAAACCAGAATATGAAGAACACAACCACGTAGAACATAGACAAGAATGGACAAAGACTGAGAGAGAACACAGGGACTAAATACATGAACCAAACAAGGGAGCAAATCAGGTAATTAACAGGACACAGGTGAAAAATGACTACTCAAACCGAATGGGGAAATCTAGGTCAAACTAAGAAACTCAGGACAAAGCATACTTGTAAAATTTCGCCCCTTCCCGGGAAGGTGTGGCCTCACGGCGTATAGAGTCCAATAGAGGAGGGAGGGGGCTCTAGAGGAGGGCGAGGAATTAGAGAAGGGAAAAACAAAAACAAGTCCAAAGTATAAGTCCATGGGGGAGTGAAGGGTGGGAGTAGCCAGGGGAAAGCCAGGAGCAGGAAGAGCCAGATGTAAGGCCAGAGGCCAGCCAGGACGAGGCCCCAGGGTGGAGTCGAAGGCAGGAGGAGCCATGATGTTAACGACTTGGAGTGCACCCTGGGGACGACCGAAGAAGGTACCGCTACTAAAGATGGAGACCCTGGTGGAGCTGACAGGTTGATGAGCCCACGCGAGACCGATGGCACTGGAGGCCGAGGTGGAGCCAGATAACCAGAGAACAGAGGCTGAGCCGGGGGGGGAAGGTGGAGCCAGACAGAACCAAAGGCACAGGCAAATCGACGGCTGACCAATGCGGAGCCGGAGGGAAGAGGGAGCCCGGAGAAGCCATATGGCCGATGGTTTCCGGTAAAGCTGAGGGAGGGAAGAGTCAGGGAGGAGCCGATGTGTCTATAGGCCAAGGTGGAGTGATGGGCACAGAGGCTGGAGGTGGAGACAGAGGATCTTCTCTGCTGGATGGAGCTGGTGTTCTGAAGACACTAGGCAGTTCTTCACCACATGTGGGAGATACAGAGGGGCTGAAGGACAGCGGCGGAGGCGGGGCTGAGGAACCGGTTGATTGAGGAGGTGGGAGAGGGAGGCTGGGCGGGAATTCTGGGAACACAGGGAATGCTGGAGATATGGAAGGTGCTGGAGATAAAGTAAGCTCTGGAGAAACAGGGGGATTGGGAACAACCTCTCCAAAAATGTCAATCAGATTTACCTCAAAAATGTCCTTCAGTTCCTCTAAATATGTGCCAGAGACTGCTGACATCTCATCCACAGTGGTGGGGTAGTGGGCAGGGCTTCCCCCCAGCCCTTGAACTCCACAAACACTCCCTTCGGAAACAAACAATGTTACCGGCTCACGCACCTGGTCAGACCATAGTAGTGGTCCAGGCTCCGGGGCGATGACTCATTCCGACCTCTTCTCTGGTTCGGGCTCGTCCACCACGGCAGGCCGGTCTCCATGGTCTGCGGTGGTGGATGGCTGGTCTCTGGTGGTGGTGGAGTGGGACTGCTAATGCTGTCATCTTCAGCAGGGCCGATGGTAAATGGTGAGTTGTTGTTTACCAGCACTTCACGAAGGCGGCGAAATCCTCCCTTGGACCATCCGCTGGAAGGCGTGCCTTGGACTGCTTGTTCAGGCCGGTGATATAGAAGATACAGAGCGAGCGGTCCAGGTAGTGCGTTTGGCACGCTAGCTGGAGGAAATCTCGGGTATGATCTTCCAGCGAACGGTCTTCCTGCTCCAGGCACAATAACTGGACAGCAGGAAGGTCCATGGTGATGGAGGGAAAAAACAAACAAAAAAGAAAATGCCGCAAAAATTAAACATTGTTTTGGTCCGTTCTTCTGTCACGGAACGTGTGTGTTGAATGAAGCGCACGACAGGAATAGTCCAAGTAAATAGTATTTAATAAACAAAACCAGAATATGAAGAACACAACAACTCACAAGAACATAGATGAGAACGGACAAAGACTGAGTGAGAACACAGGGACTAAATACATGAAGCAAACAAGGGAGCAAATCAGGTAATTAACAAGACACAGGTGAAAGAAATGACTAATCAAACTGAATGGGGAAATCTAGGTCAAACTAAGAAACACAGGACAGAGCATATGTCATTAATTCTTGTACATTGTTTCCTTAAATTTAGATGATTTATGATTCCACACATGTTATTGCATTAATAGAAAAATTTAACTTTGACAAATTAAAGAAAAGTACATTATGATTCACAGTATTAAAAGCCTTTTTAAAATCAAGGAAGACAGAACCAACAACACCTCTATCAAGACTGAATTTAATTTGCTCAACAAAGTAACAGTTTGCTGCCTCTGTAGATTGATGTGCCCTAAATCCAAACTTAAATACTTTATCAACTGATTACAAACTACCTTTTCAATTACTTTGGAAACCATTGGTCTATAATTGGTTACATTAGTAGGCTCACCAATCTTAAATATAAGTGCTATTACTGCTGACTTCCAAGCATTTGGTCTTATTATAATGTTAAAATCAAGAGCTTATACAACGATCAGGCATTATGAGCATTATGAGCACTGACAGGTGAAGTGAATAACACTGATTATTTCTTCATCACGGCAACTGTTAGTCACTCAATTTTGAGAATAAAAAAAGTCAGAATTGCACAAAAAGACATCAGAATTATGATATAAACTCGCAATTTTCCAGAAAAGTCAGAATTGTGAGATATAATTGCAAGAATTGCGAGTTTTTATCATGCAATTCTGACTTTATAACTTGTAATTGTGAATTTATATCTCACAATTTTGACTTTATAATACACAAAAAGTTAGAATTGCAAGTTTATATCTCAATTCTGAGAAAAAAGTCAAAATTGTAGATGCAAACTCGCAATTACCAATTTTTTTACAATGTGATTACCACCCATTTAAAATGTAACTAATAAAATACAGTTACTCAAATTTTGTATTTTAAATGCATAACTAAGTTACATGTATTTAGTTACTCCCCAACCCTGTATATATATTACAACTACAATTACATCTAATCAAAAATTAAAGTCACTAAGCATGAGCAGAACATCATTCTAAGAAACTATGTAATTAATATATCTGAATACAGACAAAATGTACTTTTGCTCCATTAATTATACAAGGAGCTCGATGCGGAGCCTGAACATCTGACAGCTAAATACCATGACAATCATATTTAATAATTATAAGGAATTATAGGAATTTTTCAATTCAATTTTACATTTTATAAGTGCATATACTTGGTATACTGCAAAGCATTTCATAAACAGCATCAATATTTTTATGACAACATAAACCTTATCTTGATTGATATCATCTTTTCTTGAAATAACCAAACATTTTCAAATGCTATTCAACAGGCAAATGTCACAAATACACACATCTGAATACATACAAAAACATTTCTAATATTTCAAATTCATATGCAGCAAATCTGTTCCCAATTTTGGCAAGGATTGTGTGTGCCAGCTCTGTGCTACTTTCCTAAAGTGTTTAGAATCAGGCCTATAAGTCTATAAAAATTCTGGTTAGTGGACATGACAGAGATCTGAACCCACAAACCCCCTTGAATAAAACCCAAATAAAATCTATACACGAGAACTTTTTCAAAAACCCAGTCATCTTTTCTGTTAAGTATTTCTTATAAACATTTCAGGCATCTCTACAAGAAAAAATACTCAATCACAGCATTACCATAATGCCTTTGCATGGATTATACTCAGACTACCTCAGTGCAAACAGCTCTGTGCTCTAAGTATAATAAAGGAAGAGAGTAAAGAGGTGAACTTACACAGAACCCAGTCACTGAAGGGATGAGCCCAACCTGAATGAGACGAGTCCAAGACTCTGAATGAGAAATTTAAAATCTGAAACTGCTTGTAGAAACTTATCAAGCCACTCCTCAACACCATGATTTCCATTTTAGGAGAAGATGCCTTTCTATATACATACATACTCACACATGCATGATAGATTCATCATTTGTTTATCTTCACCATCGAAAAGCTTGAATGCAATGTCTTCACATTCAACGTTTGGATTAGTTTACAGCTTCGTGTTTGCTGCTTCCTTAAGCTATTAATTAATTTAATTTAATTTAATTTAGTATTTCTATAGTGCATTTATAATGCTAAAGGAATAGTTCACCAAAAATGAAAATAGTTTCATCATTTACTCACCCTCAGGTCTTTCCACGAACGTACTATCGAATAAGCTCTAAAATGATTAAAAATGCACAACAAAATCACCAGTAAAGTAGTCCAAATGATTGTGTGCTCTATTCCAAGTCTTCTGAACTCATTTGATAGCTTTTGCTTTTAATGTGATGCTGAACCCACACTGAGTGCACCATTGATAAAAGCAGATGAATTGATCCCATCATGGCCCGTTCCAGACAGTACCTGTATCTGTGGACATTTCCTCTCAGTCTGTTGTCCGTCAGCAAGACCACAAGACAGAATACTGGCTTCAGATCCCAGCTGCTCTTCCTCTTCCATGGTGTCTCGACTAATGCAGTCTGTATACAGACAAACACAAATAGACACACTCCAACACCGCATGTAAGGCATATTATAAACATGGATAAGCATAAAGTGACCGTTTTAACCTCATTGTTGATGTCAGGCAAGAGAAGCATTTTGCAATATTTTCGAACCTAACCTAAAACAAACAAAAAAAAATTTCATTAGTTTTATTAATCTGTTTACCGAAATTTGATTCAGTTAGCTCAGGTTCAGATGTTCTGCTTGGATGTCTACAGTGTTCCTTCGTTTGTGCATTTTTAACACTGTTTTATTTATATTGATAGTTCTCAACAGATTTCAAGTAGTTCTCAACAGGGTTATCAAGTTTGCTCTGATAGGGTCCATTCAACGTTTGAATTTAAGGAGATTCTTGTTTAGTTTTGTATGATAAACAGTTTGTAAATGTGCTGGGTTGCCACTTGATGTCCAGTGTAAAATACCGGAAGTAAAAGCAGATGTGAACTATTGTTTCTGCAAATATGTAGCTTCAGATCTAATAATCCAGAGTCCTGGACAATTTTATGAACCAGAGAAATCTTAAGATGAATAAAATTCCTTGACATTATATTTCATATATAACATTAACATGATGAATGTGAATATAAATGCAATAATGTCATGTAGCCAAACATTTTGACTCGTGGCATAAAGGCTGGACTACATAGCAGATTAATCTAACAAAGAACGTCTGTCACTTAGAGGCAGTCTGATTGGAAATAAACAATAGCAGAAACAGACAGACATTGAAAAAAGCAAGTAATGGAGTACTAGGAATCTCCACAAACAATGTAGAAGACAAAAAATAGGAGAATGTGACTTTGCAATCACTTAATTTCCTTTTATCTACAATTTTTCTTTTACAAAATTCACTTTTTTGAAAATAAATGTGTGTTGGCAGTGTGTGTACACAACTACCCTATAATGATAAAAAAATCCACCCACTCCTCTTCTTTTAATCCCCATAAATCATAAGCAGTCTTAGAGAAATCCATTCGCCCACGGCTGTTGACGGACACTGCTGTATAGACCCCGGTTAGTTCGTCATTTTGGCTGCGTGAGATTCTCCAGCTTTGTTGTTGTTGAGCTGTTAAAGCTCCGCCCTCTTCTGGAAAGGGGCCGGGAGCAGCAGCTCATTTGCATTTAAAGGGACAAACACAAAAACGGCATGTTTTTGCTCACACCCAAATAGGGGGCAAATTTGACAAGCTATAATAAATGATCTGTGGGGGATTTTGAGCTGAAACTTCACAGACACATTCTGGGGACACCAGAGACTTATATTACATCTTGTAAATTATAGGGCATTATAGGTCCCCTTTAATACTCACAAGACGCGTTGTCTGACAGCCAGCTTTCAGATGTGTGCGCTCAGAAAACGATAAATTAGAAGTTTAAACGGATATAGTTTTAAAACACATGCAGATAATAAACTTTTTGCTAAGACATTAAAAAATGGGTTTTTACAACATGGTATAATAAATGATCTGTGAGGTATTTTTAGCTGAAACTTCACAGACACATTCATGTTGATTTGGGAAAGAGCTGGCATACGGGCTGCGTCTGAAAACTTAGGCAGCTGACTTGTTGCCTCGATGCCCGATTTAGCACTAAGGTTACCTCAGGAAACTGATTTCGAACAGACTTTTGAGGCAGCATAACTGATTACTAATAAAAATAGAGCAAGCTTTGGTGATAACTATGCGAATATTTACTACAACAGTAATTACTCGCTAGAGATGACATCAAAAGTGGAAAACGCTGGCCAAAAACAAACATTTACACACAAACTGACCACCATTTTTTAGCTCAACTGTCATGGAATGGAAAGCACAGGATTGAGGGATATCAAAGGCAGCGAAGGATGCATCTATGCTGCCCTCAAAAAACGATCAGATGAAGTTATCTCAGGAGACAGGAAGTAAAGCTAACTTTGGATTCGGACGTGCCTTAATGCCTTCCTACCTGGGATGCATCCTCCGAAGGCAGCATTTTTACAGCTGCATTTCTCAAGATTATTTAAAGATTTAGAAAAGGGTGAAAAAATATTGTGTGTAATTTTGTGTACTTTTTGTCACTTTTATAAGTGCCCAGGCAACAACGTCTTACCTTATTTATGGTGAAAATTCTTGCGCATTTTCGCATGTGGTTTATAAGAGGAAGAACAGTTGAATCTCTCTGCAAATGCTGATGTTATGACTGGCAGACACTACACAGACATCTGGCCGACCACAGTTTGGTGTTGTGAAATCAGCACTCTAAAACAGTGTCAGAAATAAAAAAAAGTTTTGCATGAGTTTAACAATGGTAACCTGGAAAACATTTCAAAACACTATAATTTGCTCTTCTGTTTGTAGTAGATATACGTTTGTGCAGCTATCAGTGAAAAGACTATTATTTATATGCAAAAGTGGAAAAAGAAACAAGGGGGCAAGGGGGAAGGGGGCAGCTCCTGTGGCGCTTTGGTAGGGATTCCTATTCGTCGGTCTGTCCGACGTACATCGAACGTAACCGACTGAATGGGAACGCCTCGGTTACAAAGGTAACCCTCGTTCCCTGAAGGAGGGAACGGAGACGTACGTCCCGTCGCCAGTCACTGGACCACGCTGATGCTGCCGCCTAACCTGTTTGGCTCCTCAGCGAAAACCTGAAGATGCAATGTACCTGTTGCTCATTATATACCCGCGCTGCGAGGCGAGCAGCTGCTGCATATGATTGCATGCCAATGTGCATTGGCTCGTTTTAGTTACACTCGAAGCAGATTGGTTTCTCTAGCGAGATTCCTATTCGTCGGTCTGTCCGACGTACGTCGAACGAGGGTTACCTATCGAGACGATAGATTGATAGATAGATAGATAGTACATTTTCCTCTGATATGAAAGTTGTTCTGAGGTAAAAGAGCCGTTTCATAAGAGTCATAAATTTGTTTGTGGATTATATGGATCGTAGTAATTTTGTGACAACTCTTGCCATATTTTTGCCACACATTTTTTTTTATATCATCACATTCAATTCAGAAAGCAAACTCACATTCACAACTAAAATATAATTTATTTTGCTGTGGCGCGGGTGATTCAGCAGCGACGGTGATTCAGCAGCGACGGTAGTTAGTTAAATAGGGTTAAATACTATTTCACTGTTCACTCAATATTGCTTATTTTTATGTTAAACATTTTGTAAGCAGTTTTTTTAAATGCCACCCATAAAACGACCTGAGAGATAGTTGTCCTGAGAAATCACACACAAAAGCCCAGAAAGATGTGGCCCGCACTTTTTCATCCAGTCAGAAAACTAGCCAATCAGAAACATCGTATGTCTTCATGCGCTCTGTGTCGGGTCAAGGTTTGCGTTCACAATTTATGTTGTGGTAGATACCGTAAATACACCATTAAGCACGTTTCTCCATTGAGAGCCATGCTAAAGTAATTCTTATAAAATACCTTTGCAAGCATCACAACATATCACAAATAAATTAGGCTTGTTCGAGATGCATCGGCGCTGCGCAGACCGATCGGCCCATGACATCAAAGTACCGCGAGAGCAGACGACTCCTTATGCATTTGAATCACTCTCGCGGTACTTTGATGTCATACGCTGATCGGTCTGCGCAGCGTTGTTATAGTGTATGTCACATGTTTAAAATAAGTAAATAAATTAGATTAAAATAGATAAATGAATTAAAATGTGATTAAAATATAGATATGAATCTATTAGACTAAAATAAAATACGAATTTAGATTACTATAAACTTAATAGAAACTAATTCTAAATTTATAATATTAATTTTTCAGTGTATAAATTGGGTGTTTGGAGTGTACTGGAATGATTGTTGATGCCAGTTGTAGTGTTTTCTATATCAGAAGCTGGATTTTATTGCACAACAGTCTCTAGACAAAACTACTATAATGTATTATATGTCCAGCAGTAGTTGTGTAATGTATAAGCTGTATAAATACATAAATATAAAGTATATTTATTTATAAGCTGTTTGCAAAATATGTATTTTAATAGAAAGCATGGTTGCGTTTGAACAGCTGTCAATGGGGAAACCCAGTAAATGCTGTATTAATGCCATCTACATTTACCTCGTTTATAAAGGGAGACTGAAAACAAATGGGAACAATTTAAATATTTCCATTTTTTTCTTCTTTTATAATACTGTTATTTTTACTTATGACATGTACAGGAAACTGAATACAAACCAACAAACACAACAAAGAACACCATAAAAAAATGAACGATATAACTCACTTGTATAACTTACTGTGCCTTTAATAGTTTGCATGACTACTTGAATTTTTAAAAATGAATATTTTTCAATAAATGTTTGACATCAAACCAGAGGTCATTGCTGGTTACGAAAAACTTTAAGGACAAAAAGTACCATAAATCACATTAAATTTAAACACTCAAATCATCGTGTTTAATGACTGTCAGAAGCATTTAGATATTTAGATTTTACCGTTACCACAGTGTTGACAGATTTGTGTCAGTCATTTAAAGGTGCAGTTTTTTGTTATTCAAAGTATTAATTGAACTTTTACCAAATGTTTTTGAGCCCATAAGTCACGACTTCAAACCACCACTCACGACTTTGTAGTGTTCCAGGTAAGTCACGCCAAACTGCCTGAGTGTAAACAAACCAGCATGGCGGACCGTACGGGGCTTGTGCTCATTTACAATCATTTCTATCGCCAATGGGTGATTACTCCTTGCTTATTTGAGGGAAATGGAGGAGGAAAAACGGCGCATAAGGCAAGAGAAGCTGTTATAGCTTTTATTTTACATTATTTTACCGTGCACTTGCATAAACACCACATCCGTAGTGGCTGCCATTGTTGTTTCGCGGGCTATGTGACGTCCGAGCGCGGAACTGGGAGTACATCGATCTGGTACAAGTTCACGGGTGGGAAGTCACGGGTTTGACTGCCGTTCCAGTGCACTTTCACGGGTAGAAGGTTGGAAAAACACGGGTTACAGGTTGCCTGGAACGCGGCATAAAATGGACACCAAGTCGTCGTGTCAAAGGATTTTGAATCTTAGTGCTTTCAGCATGATGTAAAATGTTGAATGTGATCGAGTTTCATGTCTGTAATGGACAGCAATATAAGATTGCAATATAAAATTGTGGCCAACGTGTTTTGGAGAAAAACATTTATTTCATAATGTGATTTTCCCTCCATTTTCAATTCTTTTCCTTCAATGAAAGGTTAGACTTTTGCTAATTTTATGAATTAAAGATCAAAAGGATAAACAATGCAGATTTATTTTTACAGTCATCTTTGATCATATTTACCAAGGGTGCCAATAATTCTGACCACCACTGTATATGCATTTAATGCTAAAAAATGGAATTGTAATTAGTTACAAAAAAGCTTGACAAAACAATGAATTTTGTACAGCCATATAACTGAATGTACTGTACAAGGGAAAAAAGGAAAGAAATCAAATATTCAGCTGAAGTAAATTAGCTACTGAAACTAAAACTATATGAGCTGTAAATGCCAAGGTGAACAAGCGCTGATTGGGGTAAAGGACTAAACTCAACTGAGAGTACAGATCATGCAAATTCACACACACACACACACCAATATATATTAGGATATTCAGGCCAACGCCTGATGAAACATGCAGTACAAACACACACCACACTCTGTGAAACCACAAATAAACACAGAAAAGCAGATCAGACTTCACAGTGAGCAACTAACCAGCAGCATGAACCAATGATCCTCACCTTCATAACAACGACAAAGAGCAAAGATATGAAATGACAACAAATATATAACAATAAAATCAAACAAATAAATAAATCACAGCACTGGGCTTCTGTGGAAAATGTCCGGCACATTAACAAAGCGTCGATAGGCAAGAAGGTTTCTTTTCTGCCACTCGTCGAGGGAGACTGATGGACCTTTGAGACGCGACTGACGGAAATTCCTACAAACACACAGAGTCATCATCATCAGCTGAACAATTGAGATATGTTGTTAAACAACAGTACAATCCACTGAACACACTGTACTGCTGTCCCTCACAGCTGCATTTACATTCCTGTCAAAAATCAAATATGGCTCTACCCTGACTAAAGTCTAGCGACTTCCATTCAAATAGTTTGAAGTCTCCCTCTAGTGGAGGTGCTCCGATAATAGACAAACTGAGGCTGGTCACTTTGTATATCAGATGGTCTCTTCCTGTCTAAGTGTGCACTTCTTGGCAAGAATATGTTTGTAAGTGAGCCAGACTTTATAAGAAATGATCATCAAAAATCTGGTTACAATGACTAAATCAAGTCAACGCAAATCATTGACAATGAGACTAAAAGTAAAAATAAATGTAATAAATAAATAAATATGGAAATAAAGAAATGTGGGAATAAAGAAATATAAAAATAGATGAATGAATAAATAAATATTTCAAAAAATTAAGAAACATGAAAGAATAAAAAAGTTATAATACAGAAAATAATAAACAATAGTAATACAATTAATGTAGGACTAAATGTAATTAAAAAAAATATTACTTTATTTATTTTCCTATTATTACATTTATTTATTTTTTATTTCTGCAGGTTTGTGTCACGGATGGCTGTGATATATAATGCGCACAACGATAGAGAGTCCAAAGAAACACTTTATTATAAAGCAAAACAAACACGCAGGAGAAATCATGGGAAACCAAACACTTTACATGAAGTAACACGGACGAGACAGGACAAGGAACTGAACAAAACAGGAAGTACTTACAGTAGAACTAAATGAAGGAACTAATGACTTAATTAACGAACAACAGGTGAACTGAATGAAACTAACACAGACTAGAAACTAGGTCAAGACAGGAACAAACAAAGCAAACTGTTCTTCTGTTGATTTTGGGGTGAAACATGTTCCTGACCGGTTGTGTGACATTTACGTGCGTGTGAGATCTGAAGGGTGTTGGCAGTCTGGGTCGTTCCTTCCAGTTTTCTGATTAGCAATGGAGTTCATCAAAGAATGGAGTTCAGTGATCACACCTGCCCAAACACCTGATCTATTTCGACAGTCACCACAGTCTTATACTGATTGACACCATTCTTCCGCCTATCCTCGAGACCTAATATCAACAATGTCAGGTGACTGACCTTAGGGGTTGGCTAGAGGTGCGTTTACACCATGTTGTAATTAGCGCAATTACGTGATTTCAACTTGTAAAAAGCGTTCACGTCCTCGTAGAGCTCGTAATTACAGCTTGTAAGATGGGAATAGTTTGAGAGCTCCTACTTGTACCACCTGACCGCTGCAGATTCATTTAGGCAGTGATAGTTGTGCCACAAAAACACATGACTCCCAGTCCGAGGATGAGAACAGCTCCGAATAGAACGAATAGTCACGTGTTGTCATCTTGA
The DNA here is from genome assembly GCF_019924925.1 of Ctenopharyngodon idella. NCBI lineage: Eukaryota > Metazoa > Chordata > Actinopteri > Cypriniformes > Xenocyprididae > Ctenopharyngodon > Ctenopharyngodon idella. The sequence goes on from NC_067232.1 coordinate 29,030,185, forward strand.
GACTAGTAATTACGACATGGCGTGAATGCAACATAGTACCGTATATAACATCCAGATAAACCAAACACTTCCTCTTTGCCTTTCTCGCCTCATCTGAGACCGAAGCAGTAGACTATGTTTGAGCTTAATTACAGGAGAGATTGCAGTTCCAATCCATCACGTTTTCGTGCAGGTGCTTCACGACCCTGAGGATTGCGGTGGATTTCTCCTCATTTATATATCTTTGGCGCATCATTGGAACACATGTCATTAAGTGTATTTTAGTTCTATAGTTTGTTTACAGGTGTTTGTTGTTGGTTCGTGGGTCGGCTGTTCACAGTTTTTCCATCTTATTTACTGCGTGTGTGAACGTATGGTGGACATATATAATTTTCTCATAGTTTATATGATTTTGATTTTCAAGGAGCTCTGTTCGCGGACTTAATTCGAAAGATAATTAATGAAGAGTGATTTGTCACAATCTATATGTTAATGGTATCATTATTTGTCTTTTTCAACAAACATGAAGTAGTTTATTTTGAAGAAGTAAGAATTGAAGAATGAACAGAATTGAAGAATGTTGCTAACTTTAACAGCATGTTGGCAAAATATATTTGGATAGCATAAAGAAACAAGCATGTTCCCAATACCAGATAAGCCTAAACAACAGCTTTAAGAACAAAAATCTTGCTGGTACCCAGATAAACTTATCACAGCATGTTGCTTAGTACAGTATGCAGCAATAATACTAGAAGCCTAAAGTAACAAGCATATTTTGAACATTTACCTCAGCAACAAGTACAGTACTGCTAAGCTACATGACTGAAAGCAATGATAAGCATGTTCTGATACCTGGATAAGCTTAGCACAGCATGTTGGCAGTGACACCAGATAAGACTAAACACAAGCATGTCTCCAAGAACAACTAGATAGCCTTAAGAACAAGCGTGTGCCAACACCCGGACAGAATCAACACTGAACTGAAGTCAACTGAATAACAACTGTTTCCTATTGTCCTTTTTGCTGCCCTACAGCAGAATCGCCCTACACCAAAATCGTTATTTTCCTGTCTTTCGCTAAATGTTAACTAAATGTCACGGAGCCTGTCACACCCTCAACACCAGACCTCTCAGCTCCACCCACATGATCCCAATCACTGGAATTCACCTGCACACCTGCACCAGCTCATCACAGCACATTACTTAAGCAGTCACTCTTCAGTTCACCTTTGTCTGGTCTTCTTGTTGGAGTTACACTTACCTGACTACCTAGCATGCTCCTCACCTGTTCTGTGATATCCATCCGTCTTCTGTCTTTCCCATCCAGCGATCCCGATTCAACCTGCAAAATAAGAAGGACTATTCAGTTCAAGTTATCTCGAATTATCTCTGAGTACACATCCTTACCTGCTGCTATGGCCTGTTCTGCTGAACCTGTAAATAAAAGACTGTGTGTGGAAGTTACCTGTGTTGTCTCCGTCTGGAGAGCACATGCATTTCTAAACAGAACTTAAAATAAATTAAAATATAAATAAAAGCTAATTCAAAATATTAATAAATACTACAATACTATATATAATACTAAAATAACACCGCTCAATATTCTCAAATCATGCTGGAGAACATGGAATTTAATAAATAAATAAACAAATAAATAAAGACGAAAGCATGAGCAACTCAATTTAAAATAGGTTATTTTAAGCTTCTTAAGCATAAAATAATTTAATCAGATCTGTTTTTGTCCTGGCAAAAAATAAGGGGATTTAAATTAATAAACGCTCTAATTTAGAGTGTCTAAACTAAACATGAATGGATACATTTACACCAAATATAACAACAAACTAGAATACACTAATTTATATATTAGTGTCTGCTATTTTCAATATACATGCTGCCACTTGGTAATATTATAAGAAGACATGGAATTAGTTTCCACTGCTATGCCGATGATACTCAATTATATATTTCAACACAACCAGATGAAAACTCTAAATTATCCAATCTGACAGAGTGTGTTAAAGAAGTAAAACATTGGATGACTAGTAATTTTCTTCTATTAAACTCAGATAAGACTGAAGTATTACTTATTGGGCCAAAAACCTGTACACAGAATCTCTCAGACTACAATCTGCATTTAGAAGGATGTACTGTTACTCCATCCTCGACAGTTAAAGACCTGGGTGTTATATTAGACAGCAACTTGTCCTTTGAAAATCATATTTCATATGTTACAAAAACAGCCTTCTTCCACCTCAGAAACATTGCTAAGATACGGAATATGTTATCTGTTTCAGATGCAGAAAAGTTAGTTCATGCTTTCATGACGTCTAGACTAGATTACTGTAATGCATTACTAGCTGGTTGTCCTGCTTCCTCAATAAACAAGCTACAATTAGTACAAAATGCAGCTGCTAGAGTTCTTACCAGGTCAAGAAAATATGATCATATAACACCAATTTTATCATCTCTTCACTGGTTACCTATTAAGTTCCGTATCGATTATAAAGTACTGCTAATGACCTATAAGGCTCTAAATGGTTTAGCTCCTGTGTACTTAACCGACCTTTTATCGCCCTACAATCCTTCACGCTCTTTAAGATCACAAAACTCTGGACTTCTGGTTGTACCTAGGATAGCTAAGTCCTCTAAAGGAGGGAGAGCGTTTTCACATTTGGCTCCTAAACTCTGGAATAGCCTTCCTTATAATGTTCGGGGCTCAGACTCGCTCACCCAGTTTAAATCTAGATTAAAGACGCATCTCTTTAGCCAAGCGTTCACATAATCCATCTCATATCAGATCAATTGCACATGACTATCTTTGCTTAATGTTATGAACAGCAGCTATGCTAATTATTCTCCATCTGCTTTTCTGTTTTACCTCGGGACGCCCGTCCCGAGGTGACTAGAGAGTACATCAGTTTCAGTTTGGATCCAGCCTCTTAAGAAGACCTCAGATGACTAAAACTTTGGAAGAGACGGCGCCAACTCCTGCGATGACTTCAGAAGATGCAACATCTGGATCAACACGCACATTCACATTCTATAAATCCTAATTATTGTTAATATGTAATTCATTTTTCCAGGAGCTCTTTGCTTCTACCTCCAATTACATTGCTAACAGTGATTGTATGTTAATCGCCTAAATTATTACATTATTAGCTAACTGCAGTCTCCAAATTGTAATGTTGACATGCATTCTCTGTAAAGCTGCTTTGAAACGATATGTATCGTGAAAAGCGCTATACAAATAAACGTGAATTGAATTGAATTGAATATAACCAATGCACCATGTAGGTGCCGGGACTCAAATGAGTGGGTTGTTTATATGCGTTTTTTTGTTATACTGCCTTGCTACTTGTTGTACAAATAGCTTGTTTTAGGAAAAACTACACTATTGAAACCAGCTGAACTACTGTCATAGTACTGAAAAAGATGAATTGACAAAAAAGTACCTATTACTGCTAGATACTACAATACTATTATCATACTTTAGTTTGGTTGTGTATTTTCCTTAAAGACGTCCATCTAGCACGTTTACATAAAAAAAAAACTACGGAAAAACAGTACAGTGGAATGTAAAAACGCGATGACCCCTTTACTTTTTCTCATTATGATGTCAGTCCTGGTTTCAGTCATTTTAAATGGCGTGAGAAAGAATTTTGTGATGAATGCTATAGAATATTTTCTGTGGACTGCCAATCGGAGAACTTCTGTTTTCCCAGCATGCATACTAACCCTAACCCAACTTACTGTTTTTTTCTCAATTCCCAAAGTTTAGTGATGTAAAAATTGACCAATATCACCTAAAAAATGTAAACAATTTCAACGGTTTTCTGTTTTTTATATCCAGTGGCTTTCTATAAACACTTTTTAGGAGGAAAAATAAATAATATCAATACTTGGGTTTTGAGCTACAGCCTAAAAGTAGAGCATATCACGAGCAACACCAAGGTCATGGGTTCAATTCAGGCCAAGCAAGAACTGATGAAACCTTGAATGCAATGTAAATGTTGGGTCTCTGAGGGTTAAACAGTTTGTTGTTTAGTGCTTATTAAACACCATATAGCCTGAAACATGCATTAAAGTCTACATAGATAATTACTGTCAAAAAGTAGTGACTCCAAAAATAGAAATGATGTACAACAGATTCTTCATTTCATAGTATTTTTATTCCTCTTAACAGCTGTCTTGATGACAATGTGCTTTTAAAAAGCATGGCCAGTCCAACTCAAGGAATTTTGTGAAATTCAGGTTTTATAAATGTAATCAACAAAAATCATTAAAAAAAAGGTGAAGAATGCCTGTTCTGCACCACTAATAGCACCAAATTGCAATCTGTTCATTTTAGTTGTCCAACAACATTGTCTCAGCCAATGGCCTGAGTTTGGGGCGGGGCTACTTGTTTAATCAAGCAATGGCTGAAGTAATTGAAACTAAACAATTATTTTTGGTTTGCTAATTATGCATAACTTACATAATTCACCTTTAAACAAATTCTGCTCTTGTAATCAAATAAACAGTTGTTCCTTTTCCGAATGAAGGTCCTTCACATCAGCTGGTAAATCTTCAGGCCTGTATTAACTAATACATTTAGCTCAAACTTCAAGACTGATTCTAGGGCTGCTAATCAACAATGAGAATATGGTCATGAATACAAAAGCTGCCAAACGTAGATAAATGGATTCTGCATTCACTGGAAATTCATTAGATATCACAGTTTAGATATGTTAAGAGATACTTTTTTGGCTCTGAAACAACGATTCTCACAGTCCTCCTGAGTGTCGAACCGGTTGCTGTTCCCTTCACAGCCGCCATACCAGAACTGGGCGCATTCACCACTGCTGGCGTTGAAGTGCCATTTCACTGCAAAGTTTGAGCAAGTTCCTGTGTCATACTCAAGCTGGCAAATGTCTGGGCAAAAAGAAAACAAAATTTAGTTTTAATGTGGTATTTTAGTGCATCTTATTCAGAAACAGCCCACAGTCTAACTGAACTGGGTGCTACAGTTGTGCCGTGAGTATTTGAGTTATTCTCTTGTCACTGCTGCATGCATATTGAGCTCAGCACCAATTCTGTTACTTGATTTGCATAATTGTTTTAGTGAATCAAGGATGACCCTCATCAACAATTCATAAAGCAAACAATGTTTTTTATTCTAAAAATGCCACGTTTTATTTTATGGTTTGGGTTATAGCCATTATAATGATATAAAAACAGTGGTAGTCTATGGCATATCTGCCAAGTGAATGTCTCTTTTACCCTCGAATATACTGGGATCATCCTGTGGAAGATTTTCAGATTATGTGGGAGAAATTTGAACAAACTGTTTCTTAAAACTCTGTACAGGTACATAAAAGAAAGCATTTAATTTTTCTATTAAAAATGATAAAGAAATTATTATAAATGCTTAAAACCCTACATGTCATTTAGGCATTAATGCAATATGCATTAAATATTTATATATTCATATACAGTATAGTATATATACACATGTATATTTACATATTCAAATGTAATAATAACAATAAAAAACAAGTAAATAATAATTTACATTTAAAAAAATAAATAAAAAAACCCTGATGAATTACAAACTATTAGTAAGCAAGTTGTGGTGAATTTACCTGAGGACCCACACTCCCTAAAGCACTCTTCCTCTGTCAAGAATCGGTTTTCATTTCCGTCACAACCACCGTACCAAAAGTGCATGCATATCTTAGTCTTCTGGCTGTAGTACCATCTGGACACATACGAGGCACACACACGGCCAGAATCTCTCTCAAGGAAACATCGTGCTGCTGGAAACAAACAGTACACTCCACTGATTCCCTACGGCACTGAATACTGAACTATGTCAGAGAAACAGCAGAAAAACTGCTTGTGCATTTTTAATGTGAGTGAGGATACATGCACACTACTGTGCCAGAGATATAAACAACTTCAAAGGTAGAGCAGCTATAAGAAGCAGGAACATCTGGATTCAGCACCTTCAGTCTTTGGAGGCTCGGTGTGATCTTCTGTAAAATGTTCAGTGTAGTCAAGTTGATTGGGATCAGCAATTGGTTCTTCATTTTGCTGATCATAAACATCATATTCCTCCAGAGGTTCTTCTGTTATGAGCCATTCAGTGGGCCCTTCGGTGGACCCTTCAATGGGCGCATAAGTCTGCAGAATATCTCTGAAACACATTTAGAAGGATTCATTTCATTAAAAAGCACAGACTGTGTCTTGTATATCTAATTAGTGTCCAACATTCCAACATCTATTTGTATTTCAACTTACAAGCAAAAACAAAAAATGGCTCATGAAGCCCAGTGTAGCAAAGGTTTATTGCATCGACAAGAATATCTCTGGAGTTAATTCTTATGTTTTCTTGTTTTATTCACAGAAATGCTTTCACACCTTGCTATTGCGACTCCTCAGGTAAGTAAAACAGCAAGTGGCTATAGACGGGGCCAAGGCAAGCACGGCCTACACTTTTGGCACAATGCAAAGACTCAAAAATCAACAAAGTAAAATATTTAGACCACCCTAGGCAGGGTTCAAACCTACAACTAGTGATGTGACTATCTACTGAATGTGTGGTGGCTGCTGTCTCGCTTCGTCCGACAAAGCTTCTTTCACGTGGTTTTGGCTGTTTTGATTTTTACTAAACACAAGATGGCGCTGTTTTCAACACTCTCAAAGCTCTGAATGTTCCCTTTCGAAAGGGAACTCGCTCTGCGTTTGAAACGCTATGGGGAACGTCACACATGACCCGGTGTCTGAAAGTCAACTATCCAACAACTCCAATCCCTATTGGCCGGCGACAGCCTACGACGTAATATGGCGCGACCTGGAAGTATAAAAGGAGCGCCTGGAGAAATAGTCAGTATCTTTTCGTCTTTTGGGTCTGTTCTGTCTGATCGCGACTATATCGACTCCGGTAAGGGATTCTTTAATATGCCTTACAAACGTTCAAGAGAGTGTGTTCAACTGTGTCCCAGCTTTTGACACTTGATATTCACATTTCTGGGCGTTTTCTGTCTGGGAGAGGAGCGCTTAGACAGTGCTTGAGGGCGCTGTCTGTGTGTTTTTCCGTTATTTACTGTGAGCGTCTCCCTAATGGGACGCTCCGTTCTCGTTCGGCACTCTTCTCGAGGGAAGAGGTGTCCGCATCTGTGCCTGGTGATTCTGGCCCTGTTTGTGCTGAGGCAAAACAGCAATCATAGGGCTCGCAGGTGAGCTCGTTGGGAAGTTTGAGAAAGCTGTATTCTCTCTCAACTTCCCCGGGGCTGACGAGGATGAGTTGTTGGATGACGATGACGTCCGTGTTTGATGGCATCGCGTCCGGCAGCGCGTGCTCCTCTGGCTGTGTATATATGCGGAGCTGCTGTGTTTTTGGGACGCGCTTTTCGGCGGGCTGCAGCTGCCGTGAGAGCGCGTTAAGAAAGGGGCCGCACGCGGACGACTCGACGAGCAGTTCCTTTCTGTCCATGAACGCTGCAGCTCCTATAAACTTTACATTCCTTCCTGATCTCTGCGTTTGAGATCGGGAGGGCGTGGAAAAACCCCTAGCCATTCAGATTTGTATCTGAGCCCAGACAGACGGGAGGAGGAAGAAGCGAGAGTGAGATGGGTGATCGATTGTAAACACCGTTGCGTTTGTAATCGATTCACCAGCTATATATGTTGATTTATATATATATATATATATATATATATATATATATATATATATATATATGTGTGTGTGTATATGTATATATTTCTATATGCATGTATATATATTTTATAGAAACATGTATCATGCTCAGATGCTTCTTATTGTCAGACTGATGACTGGGCCCATAGTGATCATTTCTGTCAGCCCGCTTTTTCAGTTTAATAATGAGAGGATCTTTTAGGTTTAAAAGAACCCTAGATTCCATCCTTTTATGAAAGGAAAAAAAAAAAGGGAGTATTAGGAGTCTTCGGTCTTTGAGCCGCAGGAAGGTCTATATTTTATGTTTAAAATAAGACCTTGTTTTTCCTGTATAGTTTTTCTGTATGTAGTCAAAAAAGTAAGGGGTTTTTGGGCAAACTGAAGTTGATAGGCTGGCTAGAACGATATATTGTGCAGGCCACAAAATGGCCGCCTCTTAGCCACCTGTTGTTTAGAGTAGCGTCTCCTCTGCTGTTTTCTAGAGTTTGAGTTAGCACTCGTCACTTCAGTTAATATGTATGTTTAGGTCGGCCTTGATCGGCCGCCTGACATTGTTTGCTTGTGAGCTTCGCTTTCTCTTATCCATGAGATTTGGAGGTGAAGCCCAGACTTCACTAGGCTTGTGGCCCTGTAAGAAGGCCCGTAGCTTAGCGGCCAGGCTAGAGCTAGGTTAGGTGTGTTATATGTTAACCCTATGTATACTATCTCTTGTCAGGTGGTATAGTTCCTAGTTCTGGCCTCCTCCCGAGGGTGTTCTTAGGCTGTATGCCCATTGTCCCCTTGTTTATGTAGGTGCAATTGGTGAGGTTTACAGCTAAGTTGTAGACTGTTTTTAGACTAGTAGATCCTAGGACAAGCAGATTATACTCCCCTCAATACGAGGGTTCATAGCACTCAGCTGAGTTCTGCTCTCCAGGATGCCCGTCTCTACGCGTGGGTTTGAGTTGCTTACTGCCCTTCTTGCAGTCGCTCTTACCTGCTCTCTTCTCTGAAGAATGCGTTATGGAGATTCTGTATTCAGACAGGGTTGGCCAAGACTAAGTTTGTCCTGCATCAGACCAGGTCGGCCTCCCTGGTGGCATTGGGGGTGACTTTGTTCCCCTCTAGTGACTGGCCGGGGCTCTTTTTGGTTCCCTGGCCACATTCCCTTTAAGGGACCACTTTTCCTTGGAAAAGTTGGTCCCAGATGCCTTGAGCGGCCTTAGTAGGCTTTCTACGGAAGGCCTCTTTGAGGCTCAGCTTTGGCTGCTAGCCGTAGGGAATGCTGTCACTGACAGCCTGGTGTGACCCGAGGGTGAGTTGCTAAGCGTTTCCTTCGAAACTGCTCGACATTTGTCAGCCATATTATTTGGCATGCACTCTCCTTAAGCATGGCGGCATGGGTATATCGTTCCCCATAGCGTTTCAAACGCAGAGCGAGTTCCCTTTCGAAAGGGAACGCCTCAGGTTACGTATGTAACCATGGTTCCTTGAGAAACAGGGAACGAGACTCTGCGTTTCCTTGCCATGCTTCGGGCTGCCTGCCTGCAGAACAGTCCCTCAAGACGATAAATACTGACAATTTCTCCAGGCGCTCCTTTTATACCTTCGGGTCGCGCCATATTACGTCATAGGCTGTCGCCGGCCAACACGGATTGGAGTTGTTGGATAGTTGGCTTTCAGACATCGGGTCACGTGTGACGTTCCCCATAGCGTTTCAAACGCAGAGCCTCGTTCCCTGTTTCTCAGGGAACCATGGTTACATACGTAACCTGAGACGTTTTCCCGGAACAATGAGGGGAAAGCCTCAGTGCTTCATGAGGCTTCATTTGCCCATCACTACCTACAACCTCTGGATTGTTGAGCCCAAAGCTACAGCCACCTGCAGCGTATATACAAACACGTGCTAAGAAAATACTTCTGCTTGTCATGATCCCAGCCTGTGTTCCCCTGGTCTTGTGTGGACTTTTATGTTATTTCCTGTTCTGGGCCATGTTTATAGTCCTTTGTAGTTTTTCTTGTTGATTAGTTTTTTGATTGTTCCTAGGTGTGTCTTGTTTGCCAATTACTCATTGTGTATTTAAACCCCAGTGTTTCTAGTGTTCCTTGTCGAGTCTTGTCCTACATGGATGTTATGATTGGTGCACTCATTCTGTTCATTGGTTGTTATTATGTTTATTTTATTATTAAACTCACTGCATTTGTATCCAGCTGTCCTTTGTTTTTGAGTTCAGCCTGCGTAACACAGATGCTGCTTTTGAAAATAAGCTAACCTTTGTGATTTTATGTTTAAAAGATTTACCTCTCTGTGGTTCCTTGTCCAAATCCAACAGGCCTCGGCACAAAACCACGACAATCACGGGTCTCTATTAGTAACTGGGGCAAGATTCCTCCTACAAAACAACAGCACTTTAACTAAAACTAAAATCATAAAAAACATTTTTATTACTTGAAATAAAGTAAACGTTAACTAAAACAAATTTTAGTTAACATTTACTAACAGTTAATTTTTGTAGTTTAACTTGAAGTACTAAAATATCTAAATTACTAAAACTAAAATTAAAAACAGAAAATATAAAAAAACCCATTCAAAATATTAATAAAAATATTATAATAAATGATAATACTACTCAAAGGGTGATGAAACACTACAGCACATTTTTTTAAGACGTAAATATTTGTTGCAAAGCATGAAAGAGTATGTTAGCATCTGTTTAATTCCAGAGAAAGAGGAAAGCAGATCATATAGAGAGTTTCATATATTCTTCACGGAAAATGCTAAAAGAGTACGCAAGTTTACACACCAGACCAGAGCCGTGTTTCCCAAAAGCATCGTAAGCATTGGTGGCAATTGTTGTATGAACATCTTAGGCTTACTATGCTTTTGGGAAACACAGCTCTGGTTAGTAAGCAGTTCTATCACACGGGTCTTATGCTAACATGTCCATGAATATTCCTTACTGTGGAACATATGCAGGAAGGCGTAAACAAAGCGTGTGGCGTACTCTCTGTCATCCAGGAATACCAGGTGTTGCTCCAGAGGAGAGTTGGTGAGCTCCTGCATCCGGTTCCAGTCGAATCTGTGTCCCGCCATGAGGACAAACATAACAACATTGTGACACTTACATAATCTAGACAAATAATCAAGCTGAGCTTTGCTGTGCTCAGAGTTTTCACCAAAAACAGCCACAACCATTCGTTTGCTTCGTGGTCTTTCTGCTTTAAGGATAATGTTAGTAATCAGCCACTCCAAAGCAAACTCAGGATGGGATGTCCCGCCCACTTGCTTCACTCTACTAGTAATATGCCGCTTCATGATATTGCGTTCTTTAAATTTAGTGAAGCTGAACTCCTCGTTGAGGTAAGAGGAGCCATAAACAGAGCTCTGCTGGTAGACGGCCAATCTGGTTTTCCTGTCCGCTCTGCTCGGCTCGTTGCTCACGCCGATCCGGTCTAACAGAGACAGAAGAAGCTCCTTCGCATCTGAATACTGTTGGGTGTTCAGGTTATTAGACGCATCCAGCAGCAAAGACAGGTCCAAGTCCATCTGTAGAGGTTGTGGCCGCAGAATTACACCACACTCTGGGTCTGGTTTACAACGATCTGGAGGAGAATAAACACAGTTGGTTTGTAATCAAAGACATCCATGTTACAAAACCTGCCTATATAAGCAGATGCCTTCTAAGGCTGCACCCTAACTGAAGTAGAACCTCATAAATGACCGATTTGGAACACTCTACACAGGCAGCAACTCATACAAAAACAGCTCCTCGTTGAGAAGATAATGGCATGACACTCTAGTAAGCATTCAAATGCACAGAAATATTGGTCAAAATAATTTTTTAAATCACACATTACTCTATCTTCGTCCACCATCACGGATTGAACATTGTTGCAATGCATTATAGGATTGACTTCTCTGTAATGGATACTTGTTGCTGCCTTAGAATTTGAATAAAATGACATAATTTAGAAGGTAGCATAATTACGGTGCTTACATTTTGAAACAGACTTCACACAAGGAGCGTGCAAACAGAGCCACTGTCACTTTCATTCATTTAATCAATTGATCAAAAGTGACAGTAAAGACATTTAAAATTTTACAAAAGATTTCTATTTCAAACAAATGCTGCTGTTTTGAACTTTCTATTTATCAAAGAATACTAAAAAAACAAATGTATCAGTTTTCAAAAAAAAAAAAAAAAAAAAAATGAAATCAGCATATTAGAATGATTTCTGAAGGATCATGTGACGCTGAAGACAGGAGTAATAAACAGTAGTGTATGTGTCTGCACTGGAGCTTACCAAAACATATGAGGCACTTCTTAATGCGATTCACTCCTCTGCCATCAACAATAATGTAGCTTCTCGTGTCGTCAACCTAAGACAAACATTTGAAGTGAATTAATAACCACTGTACACAGATATGGTTCATGCTTTTTCTTTCCCAGTGACTAGGCCCAGGTGGGAAAATTGAAGAATTCTGTGGAAAAGATTTAATCTGAACTTCCATAAAGAATTCTGACACATCTGCTTGTGAATCATGGGCCTCCCAATTCTGTAGAAATGTAGATTTCTGTGGAAACAGATTCTGTGTGGGCTGTTAACAATTAGCTGGAATCTGTGCTGCTTGTGGGATTTAAACATGGTAAAACGTGTTAAATGGAGCTGAGATGACTCTTATTCACAGTGGTGGACGAAGTACACAAATCAAGTACTTGAGTAAAAGTACAGATATGTTTCATAAAATATTACTCAAGTGAAAGTATTTAGTGCTCCTTTTCAATTTTACTTGAGTGGAAGTACAAAATTACTTGATTTTTAATGTACTTAAGTAAAAAAGTACTGATTGATGAATGTTTATTTTGTAGTTTTATATAGGCCACTTATATAATTTGATTTTATTTTATATTTTATATAATCCTATTGCTCAAAATAATTATGAATGATTATGAATTGTCAAATAGCCAGCACTACTCAGTATGGATGGAAGATTAGTGGATGCAGATACATAATATGTAATGTGTGTTGACAAACAATATAAAAACAGATTAAACATATAGGGCTAAATACAAAACATTTTAAAAAATTGCTGCAGCAGCGGGGAAGATGAACGCGCATGTGTTATTTTAATTGGTGTTAGAGTTGCACGATTCTGGATAAAATGAGAATCAAGATTTTTATTTGTTTCTTTCAAATAGGAATCATGATTCTCCCATGATTCTGAATAGACAACTAAACAAAATTGCGTATAATTATTTACTAGAGGACAAAATATTAATCGCTGCAGTCTATTTAAAAATATTTAATTGATTAATTTAAAAAAAAAAAATGGGTTTGAATGAATGATTTAATGACTCACTCATAACTATTTCACTTGTTTCGTTACTGGATGAATCAATGTTTTTGAACAAATCTTTTCAATGAATCATTCAATGTAAAATACATTTTTACAGTCATTTGTCGCCTCCTAGTGGCGTAACGATGTAATCGATACAACCGTTATTTGAAGCAGCAAGTTAGTTTTAAAATGTGATTTGATCTGTTTGAATCGAGATCGCGATCTGTAGACACATTGATGTGGACGTGTCGCATTAAAGCATTTCAGTGCGCTTAAACAGATCGCCCTTTACAGCAGATTTAGCTCAAAAACAACTGACAGTTGTGACCTAAATATGATTTTCAGTTACAATAATTCATCCTAAAATTCAACATTAGAAGGCTGACTTACTTTTTCACCGTTAGTCGTGCATGCACTCAGAGGATCCTCCAGTTCTTGGCTAATTTTCAGTCAGACAGTGAAATTCATTCACTGGAGACTCACTCTGAACAGATCATTGAATCAGTGAGTTGTTGACTCGAGAACAGCTGCAATATCGTCCAATTCGTGAATGAACTGTTGATGTGATTTGTGAACCGATTTAACAGGATGATTGAAAAGAATCAGTTCGTGCACGAATCGGACACCGCTTTTGTGACTTTGAGCATGTGATGATTTCTTCATTTTAAAATAAGGAGTAACGATATGTTTTATGAAATGTAGTGGAGTAAAAAGTATGATCTTATGCTTTGGAATGTAGTAAAGTAAAAGTAAAAGTTGCTCAAAATAAAAACACTCGAGTAAAGTACAGATACTTGAAAAATGTACTTAAGTACAGTAACAAAGTAAAAATACTTCGTTACTGTCCACCACTGCTTATTCATAGCTGAGAGTGTTAGCAAACGATCCAAAAACCCAATAAACAAACTTCCATGTGGATGTATAGAAGTTTGTGAATGACGGACATTCCACTTCTGTGGAAATCTGAGGGCACAGAAAACAGCAGAAAGTTCCACATTCTTCTAGGGATTTCAAACAAACACAGAATTAAAAATTCTAGATGTTTGTTTATTAGATATTTGAGCTAATTTGTTAATGTTTTCAGCCACCAACTAAATGACGTTTTATTAACAAAATTCGGGAGGAGCAGGTGCAGATAATTTACCTAATTAGCACAAGTGGAAAGCATTCAGCTAATCAACCAACAACAAGAGGTATATATACTGCAGACTTACCTCTGTTCGTTGAGTTTATCAGCATCCCTCCACCACCCCATCTCCTCACTTCTAGTTCTATCTATTTTTACCACATCCGGGGGAGTACTCTGGGTTCGAGCCAAAATTCCGAGCTCGGTGCCCTCCCCCCGGACAGCACGCCAAATACGCATTACTTTTCTCTATCTAATTATACGTACAGTATCTCACAGAAGTGAGTACACCCCTCACATTTTTGTAAATATTTTATTATATCTTTTCATGTGACAACACTGAAGAAATGACACTTTGCTACAATGTAAAGTAGTGAGTGTACAGCTTGTATAACAGTGTACATTTGCTGTCCCCTCAAAATAACTCAACACACAGCCATTAATGTCTAAACCGCTGGACACAGAAGTGAGAACACCTCTAAGTGAAAATGTCCAAATTGGGCCCAATTATCCATTTTCTCTCCCCGGTGTCATGTGACTCGTTAGTGTTACAAGGTCTCAGGTGTGAATGGGGAGCAGGTGTGTTAAATTTGGTGTTATCGCTCTCACTCTCTCATACTGGTCACTGGAAGTTCAACATGGCACCTCATGGCAAAGAACTCTCTTAGGATCTGAAAAGAATTGTTGCTGTACATAAAGATGGCGTAGGCTATAAGAAGATTGCCAAGACCCTGAAACTGAGCTGCAGCACGGTGGCCAAGACCATACAGCGGTTTAACAGGACAGGTTCCACTCAGAACAGGCCTCGCCATGGTCGACCAAAGAAGTTGAGTGCACGTGCTCAGCGTCATATCCAGAGGCTGTGTTTGGGAAATAGACATATAAGTGCTGCCAGCATTGCTGCAGAGGTTGAAGGGGTGGGGGGTCAGCCTGTCAGTGCTCAGACCATACGCCGCACACTGCATCAAATTGGTCTGCATGGCTGTCCTCCCAGACTGAAGCCTCTTCTAAAGATGATGCACAAGAAAGCCCGCAAACAGTTTGCTGAAGACAAGCAGACTAAGGATGTGGATTACTGGAACCATGTCCTGTGGTCTGATGAGACCAAGATAAACTTATTTGGTTCAGATGGTGTCAAGCGTGTGTGGCGGCAACCAGGTGAGGAGTACAAAGACAAGTGTGTCTTGCCTACAGTCAAGCATGGTGGTGGGAGTGTCATGGTCTGGGGCTGCATGAGTGCTGCCGGCACTGGGGAGCTACAGTTCATTGAGGGAACTATGAATGAGCAGAGCATGATCCCTCCCTTCGGAGACTGGGCCGCAGGGCAGTATTCCAACATGATAATGACCCCGAACACACCTCCAAGACGACCACTGCCTTGCTAAAGAAGCTGAGGGTACCTAAACCCTATTGAGCGTCTGTGGGGCATCCTCAAACAGAAGGTGGAGGAGCACAAGGTCTCTAACATCCACCAGCTCCGTGATGTCGTCATGGAGGAGTGGAAGAGGACTCCAGAGGAAACCTGTGAAGCTCTTGTGAACTCCATGCCCAAGAGGGTAAAGGCAGTGCTGGAAAATAATGGTGGCCACACAAAATATTGACACTTTGGGCCCAATTTAGACATTTTTACTTAGAGGTGTACTCACTTTTGTGTCCAGCGGTTTAGACATTAATGGCTGTGTGTTGAGTTATTTTGAGGGGACAGCAAATTTACACTGTTATACAAGCTGTACACTCACTACTTTACATTGTAGCAAAGTGTCATTTCTTCAGTGTTGTCACATGAAAAGATATATTAAAATATTTACAAACATGTGAGGGGTGTACTCACTTCTGTGAGATACTGTATATATGAATTTGTGAAAGTGCAGTACTCATTGTTTGTCTTCACAGTCACTAAATACACCAATCAGGCATAACATTATGAGCACCTTCCTAATATTGTGTTGGTCCCCCTTTTGCTGCCAAAACAGCCCTGACCCGTTGAGGCATGCACTCCACTAGACCCCTGAAGATGTGCTGTGGTATCTGGACCAAGATGTTAACAGCAGATCCTTGCCTTCTTCCGATAGTGCGTCCTGGTGCCATGTGTTCCCCAGGTAAGCAACGCACACGCACCCGGCCATCCACATGATGTAAAAGAAAATGTGATTCATCAGACCAGGCCACCTTCCATTGCTCCGTGGTCCAGTTCTGATGCTCACGTGCCCACTGTTGGCTGTTTCGGCGGAGGACAGGGGTCAGCATGGGCACCCTGACTGGTCTGCAGCTCCATACACAACAAACTGATGCACTGTGTATTCTGACACCTTTCTATCAGAACCAGCATTAACTTCTGGAGCAATTTGAGCTACAGTAGCTCGTCTGTTGACCCTGTCGCCGGTTCATCACTGTTCCTTCCTTGGACCACTTTTGATAGGTACTGACCACTGCAGACTGGGAACACCCCACAAGAGCTGCAGTTTTGGAGATGCTCTGACCCAGTCATCTAGCCATCACAATTTGTACCTAACATCACTAACAGGTACCGTGATGAAGAAATAATCAGTGTTATTAACTTCACCTGTCAGTGCTCATAATGTTATGCCTGATCGGTGTATATTGGCGTATCCACATCCGATGGTTTTCATATCTACCTGCATTGCTCGGCTCACACCGTCAGCAGGTTGTAAAGCGATCACTCCGAGGCCAATGTCTGCCGCCTTGAACTCCAGCATTGCTGTGGCGAGTCTTGATTCATCATTCGATGGCCCGTTTGTGAAGAACACAGCCATCTTCCTCATAAGTCTGCCCTTTCTGGCTCGTTTGAAGACGTTCCGTGCCACGAACAGCATGGCTTGTCCTAAGTCCCTGTTTTTTGTAGTTCTCTCTACAGCGATTGTTCTTAGAGCTTCCAGAAGGGTCTTCTTCTTATGGTGGTCCGCGAAACGGATCAGGTTCCTGGACTCGCTGTTGTAGGAGATCACAGACACCCGAGCTCCCCGTGGACAATTTGTCTCCGCAATGGAAATGTCTTCCAGTAAGGAGAGAGCAGCAGAACGCATCCGCTCGAACACTTCAGAAGATACACCTACAGACATGTCCAAGGCTATCACCAGGTCTGTGGGGTAAACTGGACACTGGAAACGGTTTCCTGAAAGCATTGTTGGAAAAAAAAATTAAATAATCATTCACTATTTGTAAAAAGTTTACGGTTATAAAAGACTTGGAAAGTTATTGATAAATGAGGCATTGAAATGTAGTTAAAATATAAGGCAAAGCATACCAGCGCAGCAAGCTGTGGAGACACAAAATGAAAGATAAAGTTGATGATTTCAAGGTTTAACAAGCTAAATGGCAAATCTAAGAGATCATGGAGAGACAAATAAAATATTTCAATGAAATAATCTTAATGTCTGAAAATCACTAGCAGTCATTCTGCTTGGCATTCTTTGGATATCTGGTGCTCTGAACTTACCGCAGTTTTTGCGTATGTATTCGACCAGGTCACATTCCTTTATGTTGAGAAGAACAGAAAGAAAATAATGAAATTTTATGAACCTAGTACTTAAATACTGTTTAAAGATCATTTATAGTTATAGGAACCTACAGGCATCGGACTGATTCCAGGAAGTCCTTTTTCACCCTAAAAATAAAATTGAGTTTAAGTAAAAAATCAGTACACCTGATTTACATCATTTTGTGAATTAAATTAATATTTATTTAATATATAAGAATGTTTTTGTAAATGTCTGACCCTGTGTCCGTCCATCCCATTTTCTCCCGGAGCACCTGGCATACCCGGACGACCAGCGTTCCCCTGATCACATCAATACATAACACGGCATAAACTTTACAGCATATTGCATACATACAGAACCTTCTCTATAATGTTATTATGCACATACTTTAAAAAAGACAAATAAAATGATTGCCTTGTTGTACATTAACTTTTCAAAAGGTTAATAAATGTACAAAAAAAAAAAATTAAGTTGTACCCGTGTTCCTCGATAACCTTTGTGTCCTTTATTTCCACTGGATCCTTTGGTACCATCCTCACCCTATTATTAATAATGTTATGTTATAGTAATTTAAAATGATTATTATTATCATTTACACAATTACATAAAATGCCTAGTGATGAGCTTTAACACACCTGCAAACCAGGGAGGCCAAAGTATCCATTGTTTCCCTAAAAGCAAATTTATTCTGTTAAATGAATATCCATAAAAGCACACAAACGAAATTGAGAGAGAAAACAAGTTACTGTATTTTCTGGAAAACATGTCACATTACTATTCAAGTCAGATTTTATTATTTTATTAAAATACCAGTAAATAAAATATGATTTTTACAAACATTATAAACACTTTGAACATGTATTTTAGTTATTATTTTAGTTATTATTATTATTTTAGTTCATCTAACGCCACAACAAATCCGTTAAATTTATTTAAAGCAAAACTAATGGCGTGTTGGAAATGAGCTATACAAATACACTTGGGCTCGCAAACTGGGCCAATGAGAGAGTCCAAATGTGTGCTTTGTGTTATGTATGCTGGACGTGATTGCATAAGTTCAAATAAGTTGCTTTGGAATGTACTCTAAGTCATGTTTCAGATGATATAAAGTGACTTATACTCCAGAAAACATGGTAAAATAGAAAAATTAAAGACACTTTTAGGATATGATCTTGAAACAGATTTCCAGTCAATGTACATAACACAGGTACCTTGCGTCCTTTGGGCCCAGCAGGTCCATACCCATCTCTTCCATCTTGTCCCTGATTACATAAAGTCATACATTATTTTGGAAAGTCACACCAAATTATTTCATAAAATTTAGATGGACATTAACAGTCAAAGTCAAAAAAGCACAAATGCACCAACTGACCGGAGGCCCTTTGAATCCCTCTGGCCCCAGCGCTCCCTTGATCCCTGCGTCACCTGGTAGACCCTAAACACAAGCAGGCACACTTGAGCACAAACTTGCCTTAGCAGTATTACATAATATACTGTACACTAACCAGGTTTTTCATTAATTTGGCTAATTAAAGCCAGTCAAACCTTGTAATGCTTCTGGTATTCAGATCTGAAGTGATCACTCAGAAGAACCGCATTAATTCCGGTCAGCTTACATTTCTAGGCTATTTGTGTTTAAAGTAAAAGTTTAAAATGCCCCTCTTATGCTATTTAAAGGTTCCTAATGTTGTTTTGGAGGTCTCCTGTAATAGGTTTACATGCATCCAAGGTCAAAAAACACTTTAATTTTTCTCATACATTGCATAGCACCTCATTTCTCAAAGAGTCTTAAAGCTGTTTGTTTGATGATTTGGTCTCTCTTTGTTTATTTAAATGAATTTTGATAGAAATTTGGTATGGTCAAGTATCAAGTAAAATGTAACCTTGCATTGATAAAGTTAATGTTATTAGTAATTGTTTAAAAATGTCCATGGTAAAACAGAGTTCCAAGGTCATTTTAATTGTCATCAACCAAACCGTATCCACTTTTGATACATAAAAAATGTTTACAGCTGATTAATTTCCCAGTGGGTCATAGAAATTTAGAGCTACTCTGACAAAATTACTGGGGGGCCTGTGTCCCAGTAGTGGTCAAAACTCTAGAAACGCCCCTGAAATAGGTCTACGCACTTTTAAATGACAATGAACTAAACTCTTAAGAATATTTAGACGCTGGAATTGAAGTGTCAAAAAATAATAATGTTGAATAAATAATTAATAAACCTTTGCTAACAAAAAGTGCAAAATAACAAATAGAAAAAAAACAAACACACTTGCAAATGCACAAAAGGCATTTATATGGAGATTTTCCATGTATTTTCCTTGAAAGTAAGGGTGCACACTATTGTTGAAAAACCGTACTTAGCAGTCAGATGTCTATATGAACAAAGGCATAGATGTCTCAGGCCATATCTGCTGCCTAATCCTCTCCAGGGGCCTCATTTACAACCGTTGCGTACGCACAAAACAGGCCCTGAAAGAGGCGTACGCCAGTTCCTACGCATAAGTTGTGATTTGTAAAAACAAACTTGACAGGAACACGCAAACTCTGACCCATGTGTACGAACATTTTGGAGACAGAGCAGTTTGGCGACACCGATGGTGAGCTGAGGGACTGACGGCAGATGAGGGAAAACCACTTTAAATTCTCATTATGAGTCCTAATTATAAATACAGTGCATGTTCACAATAACAGTTTAAAGAAATAAAAGAATGATTTAAACTCGCATGGAAACTCACGTTTTCATTTTGATATACACATTTACATTAATATTACACTTTCACTAATGGCGATAAGCACTGAAATTACAAGCTGTCATTACGCAGAAGTTAAACAAAAAGTATATGAATCTAGATACAGTAGATGTGCTACTTTCGATCACTTTTCCTGTGACACGCTGTTTTAATGACAGCGAGGAGCGCTAGGAGCACAATAATTCTTCTTTAAACTAAACTGCAGATGTTATGACAATATTTTAGTGAGAACAACGATCAGTGATGCACACTTAACTTCGATATTATGGCAGACACTGCTGGATGCGGTGGTCGAACGGTCCGTTGCCCAGTTTGAATAGGTCCAATGATAATATCTTACTGTATAACCACAGCTGCATGGAGGTGTTCATGTCGTGTGAAGGCATCTTCAAACAATTAGCACTTTATTTGAAGGATATAATGAGGAAAACGGTAAGATTTGCACGGTTCCTTTTTAAAATACTTTGTCAGTGACGTGCCGAGTCAGACAATTGTATTTACACTGCAATAAATAAGTAGGCCTATCTGTTTCCACTAAAAACAGCCTGTAAACTTCCTAAAAGATATGTTCACCTTATCAGTAAAACTGCATAAATTTGATTTGAATTGTTTAAAACAATTAAAATACTATTTGGCCAGTGGAAATGAATGAATCAACTCCTATTCTAAAACCTTTATCTGAAGTATTTTATACAATTTTGTTTTTATGTATATTTTGATATATTTATTCTAAAACATAAAAAGGATATTGGATGATTTTTATCAATGTAGTGTATTGCACAAATGGTATTTATAGTCCATATCTAATATTTTCCAATGTCTTGTACCTTTGACATTGTTAACCATGGTGTCACGTGGATGGGAATATGCATGGAAATGATATGCAGATGAGGTTATGCATCATAAGCTCCATATTGACTGGGATTTATAAAGCTTTTGCGCGTACATACACTTTTAGGATGAAATCTACGGAAAGTTTTATAAATGAGGTCCCAGGGGATTGCCACCTTGTCATGGTGAAGAGGCTTGTGTGGTCCTGTGATCCCAAGAGCAATGCCGTCTGGACCTATGCTCCTGGTAAGGCAACCCATGGTGGTAAGGTCAAGGGGGAAGTCCCTGACAAAGAGCAATCCAACCAAGACCTCAGCGGTGGAGCAGGCAGAGGATGATGGCTGGCCTTACGGGAACGTCACAATGGCTGGGAAGGTGGATGAAGGCTGCAGCAGAAAAGGGCCCCCAGTCATCTTGAACTCCATGCCACTGGATTCTGACCCAGTTCTGACAAGGACTATGTGGTGGCTGTCTGTACACCAGTCTCCCCACGCTAAACAAAATCACACACAGGCGTCCTCTTTTGGAAACCACTCTAACATCCTGGTTTAAGTCTTATGGAGA
Source organism: Ctenopharyngodon idella (assembly GCF_019924925.1). NCBI lineage: Eukaryota > Metazoa > Chordata > Actinopteri > Cypriniformes > Xenocyprididae > Ctenopharyngodon > Ctenopharyngodon idella. The sequence goes on from NC_067232.1 coordinate 29,051,939, forward strand.
CCAGAAAGTGGCGACTGGGGCAGGATTGTGAGATCCGGAAGCCCCTTGTCATAAACTGGCACATTAGATGGTGAGTGCTAGATTCAGTCACTGGGCTCATGGAACGAGGCAGAAAGAGCCCTTTGGCAGCTGCACTCATGACTGAGTAACCCTCTTTAGGATCAACTCTGCTCACCCCACATAGAGAAGGGACTAGAAAAGGTGCCCTAAAAATAGCCTGTCTCAAACCTCTTGACTGGATTACTGCATCCAGAGGGATCACCATTCACAGTCAGAAACACAAAACTATGAACTTTGGAGCCTGGAATGTGCGCACACTGATGGATAGTGCAACCAGTGATAAACCGGAGAGGAGACTACACTTTCTTCTGGAAAGGAAAAGCTGCTGATGAGCCCAGGATAAATGCTGTTGGAAATGCCATTAGGAACCAGCTTATCAGCCACCTCTATGAACTTCCTGTGGAAATTAGTGAGCATCTCATGATGATGCCTGGTGCTCATGACCATCCGCTTCATAGACTATGAAGAGGAAGTAAAAGAGACCTTCTACGCCTGCTTAGATTAGACAATGTCGAGAATCCCCAGGGAAGATAAGATTATTCTCCTAATCGACTTCAATGTCAGGGTTGGCCGGAATCAACACCCCTGGAAGGGCACTACAGGAAAGGAAGGCATCAGGAACATCAGCTCTAATGGAGTTATGCTTCTCAGCAATTGTGCCAAGTATGACCTCACCATCACTAACATGCTCTTTCACCAGAAAAACAAATTTAAGTCATCTTGGAGACACCCCTGCTCCAAACAGTGGCATCTCATCGTATGAGCCAGGGACCGCTGTGACGTGAACGTCACAAGGGCCATGGTCAATGCAGATGATTGCTGAACAGATCATCGCCTCATCCACTCCACAATGTCAATTAAACTCAAGAGGAAGAGGAGAGCTCAAAAGAAGCAGATCTGACCAAGACTGAACCTTGACAGCCTTGATGAAACTGCCATCCAGCAGTGACTTCAGGCCTCTCTTGGGGAAAGCCTCCAACAAGACTACCCTGATGTCATCGAAGGGCACTGGAGTCTGTTAAAGTCTACCATACTTGATATCTGCAAAACCATTCTTGGGTACAAGTCCAGAAAACACCAGGACTGATTTAATGAGAATGACACAGAGATAGAACAACTAATCTCCAAGAAAAGGAAAGCCTTTCGTGCCTGGTTGATGTTACCTGGAAGGCCAAAAGATTTTCTCACTCAAGAGCCAAGGATGTCCTGAGACAGGCAAGGGAGTTAAAGAACTCTTGGTGGACAGAAAAGGCTCTAGAAATCCAGAGACTGGCAGACTCTGGTGAAACCAGGGGCTTTTTCAGTGCTGCCAAGGCTGTCTTTGGTCCAAGCAACCGTGGCCTAAACCCCCTGCGCACAAAGGAAGGGCATGAGCTGCTGAAGGACAATGAGTCCATTAACGCCCGATGGAAGGAGCACCTCCAAGAACTCCTCAACAGTGACAGCTTAACTGAAAGACATTACCAAACACAACCCCAAAGTCCCATCAGAGAAGACATTGTAGTGATTTTGGACTAGCCTCACGCGAGGGCACCACAAATGTAGTTATTTATGGTCTTAGATATTAATATTTTGTATTAATATTAATACTGAGTCAATAAAGAACAATAAAGAACAATCATGGAAGATTGTTGACTGAATTACAATTATATAAATTGGAGGAAGTTCATCATCTGACCAATCTGAACGATTTGTGAGATATCGTTAACTTGTAGAGCCTCTTACTGTATTATCAACACAAGGAAGACACAAGTTCAATAAATGGATTTTATGAATGGATAAAGTGCAAAAAGATTGATAAATGCAAGTGAATGAGTAGGATGTTACTATGGCAGTTACAAGTTAATCTTATGGAAAGATAAACTGTAGTTTCTCTAGAAGAAATAAGGTAAACCTTATTCTGAATTCAACAAATAAACCAAGGGATTATTTGTGTATTAACTAATATCAGCTATGCAAAATCTAATGCAAATCAGATAATCATATACCAACAATATACACTAATGCCAAGGTCTCTGGAAAGAGGTTTGGTAACTGATATTTACGTCTTCCTGGTTGTGCTGAATCCAAGGGTGACGTCCTCCACTTGTTGAGCTGGGCAGCGTTGCAGTGGGAAGAAAGGAGTTAGAATCTGTTTCACAGCCTTGAACACGAAGTACTTGTGAACGTTGAACTCCTGGAGCACAGAGAAGGTCCTTTTCCTGGGACACGCAGAAGAAGCAGCCTTGAAGAAGCCTTGAAGGTTCTGATGTCTGTGCAGATGATCCTTTTTCTCTGGAACACGCAGATGGAAGGATCTATAGATTCTGAACTCAGTGCAGATCCGGGCAGTCTGGAACACGCAGATCTGGAGGATCTCTGATGAGAGGATTTTGAAGTTGGTGCAGAAGATATTTTGAAGATGGGGGGCTAAGCTTGTAGTCGTTGTCTCCGTTGCAGTTTTCAAACTCCCCAAATTCACTTCTTGCAGAACTTCCTTGTTTCTCTCTTTAGAGCTTCAGAGTCTTGAGAGAGCAATTTCACAACTCTGTAGAGTTGGACTTAGCTTAGCACATCTTGGGACCAGAACCTTGAACCGGGACTGGAACAGGAACTGGAGCCTGGAACCAGAACGGGAACCTGCAGCAACCCGGAAAACTGGAACTGTCTTAGAGAAAAGCCTTTTAATCTGTCCCGAGAAGGAGGGAGATGCAAACTGGCACCTTTCAGATCCAGTGTTTTGATTGGCTGATGCTGTCAGAGGTGGCCACTGGATGGCCGCTCTCTTGCATGAGGTTCATTTGCATAGCTTAAAGTTCATGTTTAGAACAATGTCTTTAAGGTTTTTCCTATTCATAAATCACTTTCCAATTTCAGATTAACCTAGGCATCGTGCATAAAACATCATTGGGTTATGCTGAGCTACCCTATGCATTCATGTATACCTTAATATGTAAGTTTGTATATTTTTCATGTACACAAACAACACTCATTAAGTATATACAGTTCTGTTAATAGAATTGGAGAAGATTTGCTCCATTTTGTCCATTGAGAGTCCATTTTGTGTCCTTTGTGACTTCAAGCCACATGGCAAACCTGTTTGGTTAGTGGAGTTCAGTTCACACCTCAGTTCTTACGACTGAGGGACGGGGGTGAACAATGGGGCAAAATGGTGACAGGATCATTCTGTTCAATGACATGCTAACATCTTCATTCTTCCCTTGCACAAATGGTCAGTGTGATGGTCTTTGCAGGCTTATCTGCTAGACTATCTATTTCCTTGTTTGCGTCTCTTGGAGGTGTGAGTTTTGGAGTCCTGTGCTTTTCATTATGGCAGATGAAAGGGGACTATTGATGTAATGGGGGTGTCTGCCCTCATGTCTGCCTGCTGATCACTACAACATGGGGGATCCTCCAACTGTAACAGAGGTTCAGGATGCCATCAGAAGCCCTAAAGGGTTAGTTCACCCAAAAATGAAAATAACGTAATTTATTACTCACTCTCATGTTGTTCTACACCCGTAAGGCCTTCGTTCATCTTCGGAACACAAATTAAGTTATTTTTGATTAAATTCGATGGCTCAGTGTGGCCTCTATAGACAGTAATGTCATTGAACTTCTCAAGATCCAGAAAGGTACTCAAAACATATTTAAAATAGTTCATGTGAGTTCAGTGATTCAATCTTAATATTATAAAGCGAAGAGAAAAAATGTTGTGCACCAAAAAAAAAAAAAAAATAACAACTTTTCAATAATATCTAGTGATGGGCAATTTCAAAACACTGCTTCGAATCTTTTGTTTCGAATCAGTGATTCGGATTGTGTGTCAAAATGCCAAACTGTTGAAACCACGTGACTTTGGCGCTCTGAATCACTGATTTGAAAAAAGATTCGAAGCAGTGTTCTGAAATCGGAAATCACTAGATATTGATGAAAAGTCTTTTTTTTGTTTTTTTGGCACACAAAAATTTCTCTCGTTGCTTTATAATATTAAGATTGAACCACTGAACTCATATGAACTGTTTTAAATATGTTTTGAGTACCTTTCTGGATCTTGAGAAGTTCAATGACATTACTGTCTATAGAGGGCTCACTGAGCCATCGGATTTAATCAAAAATAACTTAATTTGTGTTCCGAAGATAAACGAAGGCCTTACAGGTGTAGAACAACATGAGGGTGAGAAATAAATGACATTATTTTCATTTTTGGGTGAACTAACCCTTTAAGAACAACAAGGCCACCGGTCCGGATGGGATCCCAGCTAAGATCTTAAAGGAAGGTGGATCAGAGCTCCTGTACCACATTCATGCCCTAATCCTCAAAGTCTGGGAAAAAGAAGAACTTCCCTCAGAGCTCAGGGACGCTCTAATAGTGACCATATTTCTTCAGAATGGCCTTGATATTGCTCTTATAACTTTTCTTTTGCCCACCAGTTGCCATGGCTCTCAGGGGCCTGCTGAAGCCAAACAAAACTCCCGGTCTACAGAGCCGTTGTCCTCCCCACCCTGCTGTATGGAGCCGAGTCATGGACCATCTTCAGCAGGCCCCTGAGAGCCATGGAACAATACCATCAAAGATTCTTACGAAAGATTCTGAGGATCAGCTGGGAGGACAGACGCACCAACATCAGCATCTTGGAGGAAGCCAAAATGACCAGCATCACCACTATCCGCATGTCCAATACACATCAACCCAAACAGATCCTGTACTCCCAACTAAAGGTAGTCGAGCAACTGGTGGGCAAAAGAAACATTATAAGGGCAATATGAAGGCCATTCTGAAGAAATTCCATATCACATCAAGCAACTGGGAACAACTGGGGACAGAAGCTCCTGGAAGAAATCCATGCAAGAAGGTGCAGCACGTCATGAAATAGAACTCCAATGTGCCGCAGAGACAAAGCGACAGCTTCGCAAGGAGAAAGAAAAAAGGCTCAACCACCATCAACTATCACCACTCTCCCCTGCCCACACTGCACCAAAGTATGGATATCGTTGATTGGTCTCTACAGCCATCTGAAGACCCACAAGTAAACCCAACAGAGAGGACAGTCATACTCGCTGTGAGTGAGTGACCGCCGATGAAGATGATGCTGCTAAATCTATTTTTCTAGAGGTGTGTTTTTCGAAAGTTGAAGAACTTGAGCGCTGTGTGTTTATAAGTCGATATATTGATTATTGCGACAGGCCTACAAACAGCTATATTACACACTGCATGAAAGGTAAGATTCGAAAAAGCATAATAGAGGCACTTTAAGAAATGCATGTTTCCTAGAGTCAGGAAAAGAGAAAGAAGGAAGAAGTAAACATAGATGCATCAGTCTTACATACCCTTGGCCCTCTGGGTCCTCGACCTCCCTTTGAACCTTTAGCTCCAGAAGGACCAAAGGGACCCTATGAAAGCAGACGGTTCTCTCAATATTCACTGTATTCTTCTCTCTGTGTTTTATATCATAATTTTTTTTGCTCTAAGGGTAATACATGAACATGCATCTAGTTTAAACATTCGAATACACACCGGAATTCCAGGTACACCTGAATGACCACCTTCTCCTGGAGCCCCATTTCCACCTGGTGGTCCCTGGGAAAAAAAAAAAAGATCAGAGAGGCATGACACAACACATAAATTCAAACATTAACATCTGAAATCTGTTGTCTGTTTCTTTTTAAATGAGGGTGAACAGTCCCAGTTCTCACCACTTGTCCAGGGTAACCAGGAGGCCCTGGCTGTCCAGCTTCTCCTTTTTCATTTGAAGATTCACCCTATACAGATACACACATTACCTCAGCAGAAATGAACAGAACATATTATATTAGAAAAGGACAGAATAGAACAGATAAGAAAATAGAATGCTGGAACAAAAACAAATAGACAAAACAGAATTGAATAGTATATTAGTACAGAACTGAGAAGAACAGAATAATTTTGAAAAAATTGAATAGATTATATAATAACAGTTAATAATACTAACAATGAATCAGGATACAAGAATATAATAAACACCAGAATTTGTTACAATTAAAAATGAAAATTCTGTCATTAATTACTCATCCTCATGACGTTCCAAACCCGTAATACTGTCATTCATCTTTGGAACACAAATTAAGATAATTTTGATGAAATCCGAGAGATTTCTGATCCTCAAGAGAAAGCAACGTAATTACCACATTCCAATTACCATATTCAAGGTCCAGAAAAGTAGTAAAGACATCGTTAAAACCGTGCACGTGACTACAGTGGTTCAACCTTAATGTTTTTTTTGTTGTTGTTGTATTTTTTGCACACAAAAAGTATTCTTGTCACTTCATAACATTAAGGTTGAACCACTGCAGTCACGTGGACGGTTTTAACGATGTCTTTAGTACTTTTCTGGACCTTAAATGTGGAAATTATGTTGCTTTCTCATGGGGATCAGAAACCTCTTGGATTTCATCAAAAATATCTTAATTTGTGTTCTGAAGGTGAATGAAGGTCTTACGGGTGTGGAACGACATGAGGGAGAGTAATTAATGACAGAAATTTCATTTTTGGGTGAACTAACTCTTTAAGAGTAGATTAGAATAAACAAACTTTAAAAAAAGAATGAAATAGATTAAAATATAAGCAAGTAGAATAGAAAGGGTTAAAAAAAGAATGAAATAGAACATAATTCTTGGCATGTTCTTCATGCTACATTACCGGGAATCCTAGTGGGCCTTTTCTTCCTGGAGCACCCTGCCAAAACACACTGAGAAGTTATCTGAGGGTTTACATTTATTTACACTTATTTAATTAAATTCCTCTTCTGATGAAGAACAACAAGGCAGAAAATATTAAATATCTCACACCAAATACCAGATGTACAGATCACGACCATTGTGGTACAAAACACAGTTCAAAAGTTTGTGATCAGTAAGATATTTTAATGTTTTTGAAGAAGTCTTTTCTGCTCACCAAGCAGTGCTTCCCACACATAGACTTTACCTGGGCGGGCCACCCAGGTATATTAACAGCCACCCAAGTATATTTGGTGACACATTTTTGCTCTTATTGTTTTTATCCACTTTTACTTTTTTCTCCGCCCGAGATAATGAAACCATCCGCATTGGATTTAGAGGCCGTTCACGTCACGTCTAAAAACGCATGGAAAACGCCAGCCGCGGCACTTTCTCCTCTTTTCAAAAGCGCTCGTTGCTAAGCAACCATGAGCCGCGTTCTCCATGAAGATGAATAAGTTTCAGCAAAGGATAAATGTATTTCCAGACCTTGCATTAGCTTTACTACTAGATTATACTACTACTTATGGAGATAAGAAATAAAAAACCCGCCCTGTACAGGTATGATCAGCTGTTAGTCCATCTTGGCAGAGCTTTCGATCTCTACTTGAGCGCGTTCGTCCCGCGTCTACATTTAAAATAATGAACTTGAGCGCGCAAAAGACGCGACATGTGAACGGCCCATGACTAGGTATTGGAAAGTCTCCCTTCACTCTACGCGTTTCGTACCTGCTCGTTCAGTGTGTGCGAGAACTGTTTACTCCCACTGACAATCCCACATGTGCTGCAAAGACACGCGATTCTGCCTCTAACACCCAGATCAATATCCAGAAACAACTCATCATTAATTTTGATCATCATTAAAGTGTTTTTTTTTTTTTTCATAAAAATGTAATATTTCATATGCATGCACATGGTAAATGGATAAAAAAGTACTTCATATCCCCCAAAACATAGCATAATCTGTATCAAAATAAATTTCAATAAATAAAAATATTTTTAAAAGTTACGCATTATTTGATGTTTGTCACATGTAGTAGATCATTTTTGTGCCGTGGGTAACAGGAGGATTTTCCACCTGGCTACCACCGCAAGTATATTTCAAACCTGTGGGAAGCACTGCCAAGGCTGCATTCACTTGGTCAAATATACAGTGAAAAACAGTAATATTGTGAAATATTACAAATTGAAATAACTGTTTTCTATTTTAATATATATTTCAAAATGATATTTTTTCAGGGATGGCAAAGCTCCATTTTCAGCATTATTACTCCAGTCTTCAGCGTCACACGATCCTTCAGCAATCATTCTAATCTGCTGATGTGGTAAAAACCTTTTTTTATTATTATTACAGCTGAAAATGGTTGTGCTGCTTAAAGAAAAGTGCATGAAACAGCATTACAGGGTCTTTTAAAATAAACAGAAATTTTGAACATAACATTTTTTTTTGTAACATAATAAATGTGTTCACTGTCGTTTTTCATCAATTTAATGCATTCTTGTTGAATAAAAGTATACATTTCTTACCAAAAATGTGATCCTAATCTTTGGAACATTAGTCTAAATCTACCTGTAACAGTACATCAGTACAGGTAATACTCACAGGATCACCGTTATCTCCAGGTCTGCCTGGGAGTCCAAAAGGCCCCTGGTCACCCTGACAAGAAAACACAATCATAACACACTTTTACTTTTAACATGCTGAAAAATGTGGTTCTAAATCTGATATGTTTCTGATACTTGATCACCTGATTCTCCTCTTTTATTAAAATGAAATTTTCATTGAAAACAGTCAAAGCTGAGAACGATTGGTGACATAACCCAAGAAGGTAAGACATTTCAGAGGATCAGTACAAGTGTGTCCATTTCAAATTGCAGAAATGTGTTAGTGGTGTTAAAATTAACAACGCTAAACACACATATAATTAATCATAAAAGTGAACATGTTAACTTTGGCAGCCTATAAAAGGAGCCTATAAAGGAGGATTTTACAGTAGTGTGTTTATATAATCACACAGGACGAACATAATTACACAACATCTGACTTGAGGCAGATCACTACTGAAACAGAAACAATCTGTCGCTCTCACACAAACAAATCGTGCTAACATCTTCCAGAAGGAGTGAAAAAAGGACCCTCACCGGGAGCCCAGTATCTCCTCTCTCGCCTTTTGGACCTGAATTATTGTTGTCTATTCCTGGTGCTCCCTGTAATATAAACAGAATAATATACAGAAAAATCAAGTCAGGTTGTTGAGACGTTAAAAATCAACTATCATGGACACACAGGAACACCTTACAGGATCTCCTCTCAGACCGCTGTGTCCCTTAGTTCCAGGACTCCCTTTGAAACCCTTCATACCCTGAAAGACAAAAATAACATGAGCCACTGAGTTATTTTTACATTTTATTTCTGCTTATATTAACAGTAATAAATAAGCAGACATCTGTGATCAAACAAAACAGTGTGTGGTTGTGTAGTTACAGCACTGCCCGGGTCTCCTTTAGGTCCTGGAAGCCCATCTAGACCAGCATCGCCCTGCACACAACAGAAATAGAGACTCAATAACTCATTCAGTGACAGTGCGGTGCTTACAGTTTCATTGGTCACTTATATTGGGTTTAATTTACTGCAGTGTTTACAAGGGAGCACTTAATATTCCTCACACATTTATTTATACTATTAATATTCGCTCATACTTATGGTTAGGGATATTTCACATATGAAAATCATCAAATCATGCAGTTTGCTGTAGAAGGGCGTGCTACTTCTTTTCTAAGTTGTCAAACCTACGGATTTCACTTGACGATATAACAGGCCAAAAATACTGATAGACTTACACTGAAAGAGGGAATGTTATACTCATTGAAGGCATAACTTCCTAAATCCTAAAATTTTGGATTACAGTTGGAAAAATCTCCCAATGAGAATTTTGTTGTCAATATTTTGATGCATATATCTGCATATTGAATTAAAATTTGTGTATTGTGATCTTTCTTGCATTCCTTATAACCAAAGATGATGTTGATTATGTGTATCTAGAAATCTTCGCAAATCTTATTTTAAAATTTAAAAAAAAAATTTTAAATAAAATTTTATAAATTTTATTGCTCTAGTGTTTACAACCTAGTGTTTTGCTAACTTAATTCTGTAATTTCATTTTTTTTTAAAACAATTTGACAGTTTGAATGCAACACATTCAGCAAATATTTGTATTTAATATTAATACAGATTAATTAATGAAATTTATCATATTCATTTAAGATACTGTGAATGCAGAGGAGAGAAATAACCTGTTCTCCTTCCACTCCATCCAGCCCGTCCTCCCCATCTTCTCCCTGTCAGACCGAGGTCAAAGGGTCACACACACTTACAGTCATGTTTAGGGAAGTAATCAACAACCACTGAACAAATACAGTATCTCACAGAAGTTAGTACACCCCTAACATTTTTGTAAATATTTTATTATATCTTTTCATGTGACAACACTGAAGAAATGACACTTTGCTACAATGTAAAGTAGTGAGTGTACAGCTTGTATAACAGTGTAAATTTGCTGTCCCCTCAAAATAACTCAACATACAGCCATTAATGTCTAAACCGCTGGCCACAAAAGTGAAAATGTCCAAATTGGGCCCAATTAGCCATTTTCTCTCCCCAGTGTCATGTGACTCGTTAGTGTTACAAGGTCTCGGGTGTGAATGGGGAGCAGGTGTGTTAAATTTGGTGTTATTGCTCTCACTCTCTCATACTGGTCACTGAAGTTCAACATGGCACCTCATGGCAAAGAACTCTCTGAGGATCTGAAAAAAACAATTGTTGCTGTACATAAAGATGGCGTAGGCTATAAGAAGATTGCCAAGACCCTGAAACTGAGCTGCAGCACGGTGGCCAAGACCATACAGCGGTTTAACAGGACAGGTTCCACTCAGAACAGGCCTCGCCATGGTCGACCAAAGAAGTTGAGTGCACGTGCTCAGCGTCATATCCAGAGGCTGTGTTTGGGAAATAGACGTATGAGTGCTGCCAGCATTGCTGCAGAGGTTGAAGGGGTGGGGGGTCAGCCTGTCAGTGCTCAGACCATACGCCAAACACTGCATCAAATTGGTCTGCATGGCTGTCGTCCCAGAAGGAAGCCTCTTCTAAAGATGATGCACAAGAAAGCCCGCAAACAGTTTGCTGAAGACAAGCAGACTAAGGACATGGATTACTGGAACCATGTCCTGTGGTCTGATGAGACCAAGATAAACTTATTTGGTTCAGATGGTGTCAAGCGTGTGTGGCGGCAACCAGGTGAGGAGTACAAAGACAAGTGTGTCTTGCCTACAGTCAAGCATGGTGGTGGGAGTGTCATGGTCTGGGGCTGCATGAGTGCTGCCGGCACTGGGGAGCTACAGTTCATTGAGGGAACCATGAATGAGCAGAGCATGATCCCTCCCTTCGGAGACTGGGCCGCAGGGCAGTATTACAACATGATATTGACCCCAAACACACCTCCAAGACGACCACTGCCTTGCTAAAGAAGCTGAGGGTACCTAAACCCTATTGAGCATCTGTGGAGCATCCTCAAATGGAAGGTGGAGGAGCGCAAGATCTCTAACATCCACCAGCTCCGTGATGTCGTCATTGAGGAGTGGAAGAGGACTCCAGTGGCAACCTGTGAAGCTCTGGTGAACTCCATGCCCAAGAGGGTAAAGGCAGTGCTGGAAAAATAATGGTGGCCACACAAAATATTGACACTTTGGGCCCAATTTAGACATTTTCACTTAGGGGTGTACTCACTTTTGTGGCCAGCGGTTTAGTCAAGTCAAGTCATGTCACCTTTATTTATATAGCGCTTTTTACAATGCAGATTGTGTCAAAGCAGCTTTACAGTGATAAATGGTATATAGCGGATAAAGCGGTTTAGACATTAATGGCTGTGTGTTGAGTTATTTTGAGGGGACAGCAAATGTACACTGTTATACAAGCTGTACACTCACTACTTTACATTGTAGCAAAGTGTCATTTCTTCAGTGTTGTCACATGAAAAGATATAATAAAATATTTACAAAAAATGTGAGGGGTGTACTCACTTCTGTGAGATACTGTAAATCTTAGAGTCTGTACTTGTTAATGACTCTAAACTACATCTGCAGTTTGAAAAAAAACTGCTTCATGGAAACTGTTAACTTCACTGTAAACATCATTATTTTTAAAGAAAAAAAAAAATAGTACAAGCACATTTTCACTCATTTTTACTTGTTAATGTATAAAACAAGTGAAAAAAAACATCTTGTCACTGCAAAAAGATTCTATAAAAACTCTTAATGCAATTTTGCTTCTCATGAAAATGTCTTTTTACTTGAAAACAAGACAAAGATACTCATTAAAAACCTTTACAGTGTTTTGTGCTATCTGAATTGTAGTTGCAGAAAATAAACAGCAGAACAAGCACTCAGAAAGCACTTTAGAAAATATTTTTTGTACTTTTCAGCTTGTATTTTTGTCCAAACAGTAGTTTAGTAGTTTATGTGGGAGCAATCATAGACCTGACAGACAGTAAACAACTTTACTCACTTTATTTCCATTGTAGCCTCGCTGGCCCTATTGAAATGAGATTTTAAAACATTTCCTTTATTCATCATGGCTGTAAAACACAATCTCATCTGATTTAACTGCAATTATATACAGGAACATTAAACACTAATATCAACATATCCTAGCCATGCAGGTATCATGCATTTATCCCTAAAAATGATTTCATTAAGTCACACTAATATATTCAACCATTTTATTTTTAGATTACCAATTTGATTCATGGATTCATGGTGTATATAATCTTATTTTTGTTCATTTTGATGACTGAAAAAGTACCAACACAATTAATGTTCTAAATACAAGTGGTGCAGTAAGACATACTGTACTAATTCACAGTAATTCACATGATAATCACGTTACATTACCTTGATTCCTCTGTTTCCAGGGCAACCGTTGTGTCCCTGAGTTCCATTCAGCCCTGGTGGTCCTCGCTCTCCCTGCCAGAAACATGACGGGAGAGAGACTATTTATCCATGACATATACAGTGTACATCCTCTCTAAAACACGTGTATTCTGTCTTATATCATCAGTGACACATCACTACAGATGAGGTCTTAGGGCAAAATTGCGTACTAAACACACACACACACACACAAAAAAAAAATGCTTAAACTATTATATGATATCGACTATACATTATCTTACTAATGTTGAAGTTGCTGAATTGGACTATTAAGAACATGTAATGTGAATGACAGCAGAAATTAGGCTTAACGCTTCACTTACCATACTACCTTCATCTCCTGGAAATCCAGGATGACCCTTCTGACCACTAGATCCCTAAATAATAAGAACAAAAAAGAGATGCTAACACACAAAACTGAAGAGCTCCCCACATAAGTAACATTTCTTTATGGAATTATAGGCACAATCCCTATGCAAAGGCTGTTTAAAATCATGCTGCCTTCAAGGATAACTCATTTACATCAAATTCTAAAGCAGCAATGCATTTATCCTTTGCATAATGACATAATGCAACAATCTCAGTGAAAAACATCCATTGATTAAATCCACATAACGAGGATCTCTGACCTTTTGACCCAGACTTCCAGGCGGTCCTCGTGGTCCAGGTACACCAGTGCATGAACAAGGCACATCGCAGCATTTCCTCAGCGCCACTGTTTCCTGAGGGGAGAGAAAATGTGAAACAATGTGTTTGTCTGCTGTTGTTGACGTCACAGGACATGCATCCAATCAAATTTTAGGGGATTTTACTACAAGTTCACAGACAGGTTGCATGCCATCTCTGAAAACTATAAACACATCTACACAAGCTACAATCCGGACCACTTTAAATATTGGTCCAGTTTCGACCACAATGTGTTTTGTACCGTGATTTATAGTCTGCTAAGAACACCAACAAATCAAAGATTTTAATAATTGTGCATATAATTGGGTCCATGTAGCTCATGGTAATATTAATGCATTTTAATATTTGATGTTTTTACAATTTATAATTTTGTGTGCAATGTAAAATGTGGCTCCTGAAACAAAGGCCAAATGAAAAGCAGACAAAAATCAAATCAAATCATTTATTTAATGAGAAAATAAAAAGGAAAGGCGACAACATGCCAACACTGTTTTATCTAAACAAGCTAAAGAAAATAGCTTTGAAAAGCCTTCATTTAAAATACACAAAATAAACATTTAGCCTCAACATAAAATGTCTTTCAGAACAGTTAAACTTGGCAAGAGCTTAAATCCTGCCCTTAATAATTGCTTTGATACTTACAATCTGTTTCATAAGAGCATTGCCTAAATTCAGCATGTTGATGGTCAGTGGCTGCATGTAGCTGAAACCTCTGCCAAATTCCAGCTGGTGAACATCCATTATTCCCTCCAAAGACACAATCAGCAGTGTATCGACCCCTAGATTTCACATGAGAAATAAGCACAAATAGCTTCGAAATGGTTCAAGGTCACAGCTGCTACACTTGACTTCAATTCACTTTGACTTCGATTTTATTTCATGTCAAGTAGAAAAAAAGTTCCTCTAAAAAGCAAGGAAAAACATGGCACACATGGGGGCTACTTATACAAAACTGCTAATAAGCTAACAAATGAAGTGTTTCCAAATCAAACAAAACCAATATGCAACCCCAGATTTGCAGACAGAGAGGGAGGGGTAATTATATCCTGTTATAAAATTAAAGTTCTGCATAAAACTGAACAAATCAAGGAATCTCTCTGGTGTAGGGATGGGTGGAATATCTTACTTTGCAGTGGCCCAGATTTTTATGGTTCAGCGATAACAGCTATATTCACATTAATCAGGATAAACTGGAAAACATTTATTTTTGCTCTTCCATCAACAGAGACATTTTTGTCCTGAGCTTTTTTAAGATGCTCTTCCAAGTGGATAAATTTGCAAATATAGTTTTCGTGTTGTAGTATGGATTGTGTAAACTGAGGTATTCGAAAACAATGATGCATGTTTAGCTATACTCTCACTGCTCTGAGCAGGATTTGAACCGGCATTTCCGGCATGTGAAGCGGGGCGCTAAAAAGAACACTAAAGTGTGCCTCTTGAGGCCAGGGGAGTGAGGTTTACTCGCACAGCTCTTACAAGCTGGCCTCCATTACACTCACCCCCCCTAAACTTCACTCCCATCCGGGTCACGGCACCAACATAGCCCCTACGGTTCTACTCACACTGCTCCGAGTGGGATTTGAACTGGCAATCCCAGCATGGGCGGTGGGCACGCGAACAAGGATGCTAAAAACGTTAAACACTTGAGGCCAGGGAAGTGACGTTTACATGCACCGCTCTTACTAGCTGGCTTATGTTGTACCCATAGATATCTATGGTTGTACCAGCATCGTTGTGCCTCCTATTCACTATTATGGTGTTGTTAACAGATAAATATTACTTTGTAAATTCTTCGTATTATATTTCTGCAAATATGACAGAAAATTTCCTGTGGAAAACGCTACAATTGTGCATTAGAGTATATGAAAAGGCAATTTTAAGTGTTACCTAGACGAACCAGTGAGTCGTGGGACTCTTTGCTAATAAAATGATCGTGCCAAAAGAATGGTGTGAGAACTTTATTATGTTTTGTCACTCGGTCTCATCTCAGTGAGCTTTTATTATGTTTTATGCATGTTCAGTAAGGTGATTTAAGCTTTTTTAGACGTTTCAGTGAGCAAACAACTTTTGGAAAATGCTTGAAAAAGCTAACATGAACAGAGACTACTTAGAAAAAAAGCACTGTTTTCAAACATACCCGGAATAATGTGGACATAGCCAAAGACATAGCCACTTACCACTTTGCTTAAGTCTCTCTGAACTCGCCATTAAACGCTGAATGCTATCATCCAAACCGTCTGTGAAGATTATTAAAACCTGGACACAAACATACAATTAAATGTCAGCAAAATTAATTGTAGCAATAAATAGAGCAATAAAAATTAAATGCAATCTAGGTGCCCAATATGGATCTAAGTAATCAAAAAGATGCTGAATCTTATGTCCCAATCATGATTGCATTTTTAAAATTCATATTTTTCCCTAATAGTCCTGTTACAGATTCTTTTTCAATTTAAATCATCATTTTGGAAAAAATATCATACCAAGGGCACAGTTTTTCTTTGTGTAAATTATTGTTCAACTTTGTTTCTAATGAGAGTACAGCATGTCAGTAAAACATCACAAATATATAATCATTAGCAAATAACATCAGCAGAAGTGCTCGTTTAATTGAGCGCACATTAACATAAAGCATTTAATATATAGCTGACAATCTTTTTGATGGTCAATTTTATATCTCACAAATATTCCCACCTTTGCCTTAGCTTTGGAGACGACAAACATTTCTTTGAAGGAATCTAACAGAAACTCGTTGAAGGCCAGGGGCTCCGTAGGTCGCAGTAACATCACTTTCCTGACCACATCCTCGTTGTACTTCTCAAAGCTAAAATTATCCAGAACTCTGCCATTTCGTCCAGACACTAGCCTATAGCCAAATCTAGTTTTAATGTTGTCCACTTTGACACAGCACAGATCACCCATCATGGAGATACTGTGGATGGCTGCAGTAACTATCGGTTCCACCTGACGTCTCAACAGAGGCTGTGTTGATTGTCTGGACACGTCAAACCCAAAGGCAACGTCAATACTGCAATCTGTTCAAACAGATTCAAGAAAGGGAATTATACAATATATGAATTATACAATAAAAACATATGCATGCATACTACATATGTCTGCACTAAGTCTTCTGTACATTACCATGTTAGAGGACTTTTTAACAAGGGTTTCCCAAAATCACATTACAGTCTACTGTGGTTTCAGATTCATCTTGTGGATATTACAGTACTTAAATGTAAAGTCTCTAAAGGACAGAGTAATTAGCATTTCCTGGACAGAACTGAATTCCACAATCGTGGAAATTAGGGATGTATATAATTTTAATATGGCAGTAATTAGAGTGGTCTTTCTAAAAATATAAAGAAATAAAACAAATGTGTAAATAAAACGTAAATTAAGTGATGGCATTAGTCTAAAAAATTGTTAAGGTCAGTTAATCAGTCAACATCTACATCCCTAATGGAAAGCTAAGATGGCATTGTTGACATGTAGATGTGCAAGGTCACATGTTCATGGTCACATGTTCAATGTATTCAACTGTCTGAGGTCAGAAAGCTGTAGAAGATTAAAACAAGTCTTATTGGACTTGGGAATTTGAGTTCTGAAAGTTACTTGCTCCATTTTCAAAAGATTAAGCAAACATTTTCATCATGTGACCCCTTTAAAGAGTGTGTGATTTACTCTATTCCAAAACCTACTGAGATCCCTCATAAGGCAGCATTATAATGGTTATATTTGGAAATAGGCGGCAGCTCATCAAGTTTAGGAACTTATATGTAGAGTATTTAGTACACAACAATAATTATGAATTATACAATAAAAACTAGTTACTTACCATTACTGGGAGGATCTGGTATTTCTGAGTCATTACAGAGGAAATTTAACACTTTCTTTATGGTTGTCTTCAGTTTAAGGCTTTCGAAAGTCTCAATGAGGACCCGGTCAGGTGATCCAGCTATTTCACGCAGCTCAGATTTTTTTATTTCATTGCCAACCCCAATAACAGTTATTGTTATTTTCTTGTTTCTGAGATAAGCCAATGCATTCAAGTCTTTTTCATCAGTAGCTTCTCCATCTGTGATCAGCAGGAGATTCTGAGCGACTCCTTCATCTATTCTGGATCCATTCTCTTTTGTGAAGTATTGTCTAATTAATTTCAGGGCGTCCCAAGTATGTGTGCCCTGCTTTCGTTGCTTAATATTGTTTATAGCTTGCTTCACTTCTGCAAAACTAGTGTATGTGTTCAGGTAAAATTGATGCAAGAGTATATCGCTGAACTGGGCGACACCCACTCGCCACTTGTCTTGAGCAATATCCAGTTCTTTCACGATGCCAATCATGGTTTGTTTGAGAATATACCAACTTGGTTCCTTAATAGTCTCTGATCCATCAATTAAAAAAACAAGGTCTGATACCTCCATCTCACAAACTAGAAAAAGAAACAAAAAACATTAAAGACAAACAACATTGATAGAGACAAAAACAAAAGCATAGTTTGTATATTGTTCATAGTGTTGGGGAAGCAACACTGAAACTTGTAGATGGCAAGCCAAAGCTACTCATTATTTAGGGTTTATTTAAACTTGGTCACTTGCTACAGAAAGTTTAGAAGATGGTATCAGACATACAAGTTGCCACTTGAACAATCCACAAGTGAGCAAGCAATTGTGAATGAGACACATGGAAGAAGCAACCATTAAACCCAAACGCTAAGCATCATATGGGAGCATAGACAGAGCTTCAAACTGGATTATATTGACACATAACACAGGGAAAAGTAGATCGGATTTATATCCATTTTGCAGTGAGAAATTTATGTGACCAAGTATAAATGGACATCTGATCAATCAAGATGCATGAAGTGAGTACGCAGAAATAGTCAACTTACTCTACTGAAAACATAGTCAGTTCCTGACAAAGCGTAGCTAAATACTATTTACCGCTAAGTGGTCAACTTGTTTTTAAATACAGTAACATTCCTTCGATATAATTTATTCAGAAGCTGCATACACATGTTTGAACTTTGAGTTCATTTGTTCAAAAAACTCTTTGTTCTATACATTTTTCAGATTTTTTTAACAAATGAGCTTAATTAGGGTAAAAGTGAACAGATTCATTAACACTTGATATAACATAAGAGAATAAAATCCAAATTATATGTATCTGGAGTTGAAGTTAATGAACATCAAAATCAGGGAAGTTTGTTATTAGAAAATCTACAGAATTTTAAAAACAGCTGAGCTACTGATAAATGTAGTTTAGTTAGTAGCGTTGCCATTTGAGCCAGTTATTCCCAAGCTCTGATAGAAGGTGATAAGAATAAAATTTACTTGGTTTGGTAAGATTGCAGAGCTCTTGGGTGATTGTTTTTTGTCGTCCGCGCAGATCCTGGTAGGTGCTTGCATAGTGCACTCTTCCTTTCTCTCCCGCCATCTCCCTTAGCTGGTCCTCATCGGCATCTTCAGTACCAATAGCAAAAAAGTTGACTTCTGATTTTGCCAGGGATTCAGGCCATCCTTCCAGTCCACTCAAGTCATTAACCTTGCCATCTGTAATCAGAAACAGCACTTGGGGTACATTCTTCGCCCGTCGTCCACCATGTGTTTCGTCAAAGTAGGAGAGTGTATATTTAAGGGCCCGGGCCGTGTTTCTTCTTCCCCCTGAAGGTTTGAGGTTTGAGATAACCCTCCGAACATCAGCCTGACTTTTGTACTGTTTCAGGGTGAACTCCGATTGAGGGCTGTCAGAGTAGGTGATGGCGCCAAATCGTACCCGTCTTTCTCCAACCACAGATTTGTTCACCACATGTGTCATTAGGCTTATAAATTCCTGGAAACCATCTTTATTGGGATTACCAGAGGCATCCACAAGGAAGATTATGTCAATCAGTTCAGGTGTCTTGCATTCTGGAAAGATATATGATCATAATGTGAGAAGTCATTTGATAAAGTCACTCTGGCTTTGGTTTTTACTATAATACACAAGAAAGCTGACAATCTTTCAGAAGGTGTTCACATTAAAAATGTACAGTTCTTCTCTTTTGGCAAAACAGCCATGAGCCATAAATGTCTACATGCTATTGCTGGTCAGATTCAGATGGACTTTGGAAATGGAGGGTAAGATGAGTCATCAATAGTTTTTGGTCCAATTTCAAGAGGAAGAAAGACATTGTTTGTTGTAAATGTTTTCACTTTTAAGAGCACACTAGCAGTAGATGCCCTCAAAGATAACAGACAT
Organism: Ctenopharyngodon idella; assembly: GCF_019924925.1. Taxonomy (NCBI): domain Eukaryota; kingdom Metazoa; phylum Chordata; class Actinopteri; order Cypriniformes; family Xenocyprididae; genus Ctenopharyngodon; species Ctenopharyngodon idella. Next base: position 29,071,643 of record NC_067232.1, read on the forward strand.
TGACTAAAAACCACAAAACTTTTTTTCAAGGGACTTAACATCAACTGAAAAAGGCATATTGTGATCTCTTGTAAAAATCTCAGATTTTGTTTACCTACCCGTGTTACAGATCTTGAGAAGAACATCACTGCTTAATTCTTTCAGGGAAGCAACTGCGTCTTCAAAGAACACACCTTCATGGGATCCAGCAATGGCAAGAATCTGAGATCTGTTTGCATGTCTCATACCAATGGCTTTGATGTTGATGGATTTGTCTCTCAGGACTTTCGCAGGTTGGGCTACATCATCCCTACTATCTCCATCTGTAAGAACTATCAAGAACTTCAAGGCAGTGGAGCGTCCTCCTTTAGACTTGTCAAAAGATTGCAATACTTCTGTGAGTGCTTTTCCAGTGTAAGTTTTTCCATTCATCTGTCTGATATTTCTAATTTCCTCTAATAATGTAGCTTTATCATCAAATGTATTTAAGGAAAACTCCTCTTTTGTGTTTGTACCATACTGAACAACTCCGACATGCTCCTTCTCTGGTCCAATTGCAAACTTTTCTATCACATTCTCCATTATGCGCTTAATCTTTTCAAAGTCATCAGCGCTAACACTTTCTGATCCATCGATCAGGAAGACAACATCTGCAAAAAGACCTTCACAACCTAAAAAATAAGAAATTTATAAAGTGAGCACTCCTTCTTTGAAAAGAATCTTGAAACAACAATAGGACACTTTATATTAATTTACAACCAAATTCAATAAAAAAATTGTGAAAGTCAAGTAACAGTGCAAACATACCATATAAACATATTTCTTACCTTCAAAGGAACATATGTCTGTAAGGATGTCTTTCTTAATATCCTTGAGAAAATCATAGTTTTTGACATAAAACGTCCTTTGTGGGCTGCCAGATATTAATTCCAGCTCGGGCACAGATGCGGTTTTCACACCAATAGCATAAATGGTGACATTCTGTTCTGTTCTCAGTTCTTTAGCAGGAACTTCTACCGGCTCTTCTGTCCCTATTGATTCTCCATCTGTGATTACAATCAGCAGCTCACGAACCTTTTCCCCACGTGTTTGTACAGCTTCTTTGAATAGCGGTATCATTTCTCTTAACCCCAGATCAGTTCTGGTGCCCCCTCCTTTCATTTTAAGATCCTTCACTGCCTTTTTGACATCAGTTTTTGTGCTATAGTTGTGTAATCGGAAAACTGTGGTTGCACGGCTTTCAAACTTCACCACCCCAATGCGCACATAGTCATTTCCAATCTCAAACACATCAAGCCATTCAATAATGAATTTCTTCATATCTTCAAAGTCTGCAGGGTCTATACTTCCTGATTCATCCACAAGGAAGTATATGTCAGCTTTGACTGTTTGCTTGCAACCTACAAAGAAGTGAAAGAGTAATCCATTATGAAACTGGAATTGTGAAACACATTTTAACAGGATGAACATTGTGCTAATAATAAATAAAAAAATAGTGCAAACCTTTTGATACTGCTCTGAATGAGAATTTAGGTATGATGGCATCTGTGATTTCATTGCAAAGTGTTTTGGTTAAAATCTTCGCAAGTGAATTTAGTTGATCAAAGCGTTCCACATTTAACACAAACTTCTTGGGTGGGTAGGATGCGATCTCTCTCAAGTCATCCTCTTTTGCGTCTTTGATACCAAGCGCAAATACAGTGACGCCTGATCGCCGCAAATCTGCTGCAGCGCTGGCCGCGTCATCTGTGGACTTTCCATCGGTAATAACAACAGCAACCTGCTGAACATGCTCATCTCTTCTGCTGCCTCTTGCTTTGGTGAACACATGCTCTTTGGCAAACCTGAGAGCAGCTCCAGTGTATGTTTTACCACGACCATACGCCATGCTACTGATGTAGCGCAGGATGTCAGCCTTATCATTGAAGGTGTCCAAGTACACATCAGCTCGAGGAAAGTCGCTATAGAGGATCACAGCTACCTTTATTTTTCCCTCGCCCACATCGAGACCTCCGATGGTGTTCTCGAGAAAGTCACGCACAAGTTGGAAGTTTTTGGATCTGATACTGCTGGACTGATCAACAATAAAAGCGATATCCGCCACCACATCAAACGCGCACTCTGTCAAAAAGACATAAGAACTTTACAAAAACCAGAGATTTTGGATTTTGTAATACGTCATAGTTTTTCAAATCCAACCCAACCAAGGGGAAAAAAGTTTAATAACACTTTCTGAATTTTATTGAAAAGAGTAGAAGATTATGCAAGCACTCACCCTCTGTGACGGCAGCGTCTTCCCATGTGTCAATGGCAGACTTAAGTTTCTGTTGCACTTGTGGAACATTACCTACTAACTTGTAGCTGTGCTGTGGACTAGAGATGTCCTTCATCTCAAACGGATCAGCTTTGTTTAAGCCAACAGCAAAAACTGTCACTGCATCTTCTTTGATTGTTCGGGATGCTTGGACGACACCATCAGCGGATTCTCCAGCAGAGATAACTAACAGGAACTGCTTAAACCCTTCAGAGACACGGCTTCCAGCAGTGCTGTTCAAGAAATGTGTGTGGGCATATTCAATGGCATGGCCAATTCTACGCTCCCCTGTAGGCCTCAGCTGCAGGTTGCGAATAAATGACACCATCTCATTCTTGGTCTTGTCAGTATTAAGCAGGAATTCCTCTTTGACATCTTCGCTAAACTGAGCCAGGCTGACACGATTAGCATTCTTCCCCACTTCCAGCTGGTTGACCAGTCTATAGAGGAAATTCCTTATTGTTTGCTGCTCTTGTTTAGATGCTGAACTATCAACCAGTATGAAGAGATCAGCAAATTTTTTCACAAAAGCTGAGGAGAATGGAAACAAATAAATTATTTAAATCCAAACAATAAATCGATTGTACAACATTAGGGTGCAGACAACAGTAGATTATAGTTAACAGTATGATGGGACTCAAAGCTTGTACATTTAAAGGGTTAGTTCACCCAAAAATTCTGTCATTAATTACTCACCTTCATGTCGTTCCACACCCGTAAGACCTTCGTTTATCTTCAGAACACAAATTAAGATATTTTTGATGAAATCCGATGGCTCAAGTGAGGTCTCTATTGCCAGCAAGATAACACTTACAGATGCCCAGAAAGCTACTAAAGACGCATTTAAAACAGTTTATGTGACAACAGTGGTTCTACCTTAATGTTATAAAGCGACGAGAATACTTTTTGTGCGCCAAAAAAACATAACGATTTTATTCAACAATATCTAGTGATGGGCGATATCAAAACACTGCTTCAAAGTTTTACGGATCTTTTGTTTCAAATCAGTGGTTCAGAGCACCAGTCACGTGATTTCAGTAAATGAGGCTTTGTTACATCATAAATGTTTCAAAATTTTTAATAGTTCATGTGACTTTGGCAGTTTGATACGCAATCTGAACCACTGATTCGAAACAAAAGATTCATAAAGCTTCAAAGATTCATGAAGCAGTGTTTTAAAATCGGCCATCAACTGTTGAAAAGTCTTCTTTTTTTATTTTCTTTTTTTTGGCACACAAAAATATCTTAATTTGTGTTCTGAAAATGAAGGTCTTACGGGTGTGGAACGACATGAGGGTGAGTAATTAATGACAGAATTTTCATTTTGGGGTGAACTAACCCTTTAAGGAAAGTTTTTGTTTTGTTTGTATTCATTTTAAGAATTTTTATATTCCACAATTCAACAGTACAGACACAAATGAGAAAGCATACCAAGTAAAAATGTTACCTTGTGACTGGATCTCCACGGTAAAGCACACTTTGTTGCGTAGACTCACTTTTAGACCTTGCAGTTCTTGATAACTGTCAATACTGAATAAGAACTCTTCATGTGGGACATTAGCAATGGTGCGCAGTTTCTCCATGTTGCCCATTCCCACCCTGATGACAAAGATGGCAACTCCCATATTTCGTAGTCTCTGGGCAGGTTCCTGTACAGCATCCTGTGATTCCCCATCTGTGATGACTATAGCAATGCCAGGGACATTCTTTCTGGCCAGGCTAAAGTAATTCTCACGGATGAAAGTCAGGGCCTGACCGGTGTTGGTGCCTCCTCCACGGTAGATGAAAGCATTCAACTTTTGGTGCAGGTCTTTCTTATCTATATAATCACCAAGTAAGAACTCTGGGTATGGTCTGTCACTGAACTGGGCAAGTCCCACTCTCACCTTGTCAGGTCTAAGGTTAAATTGTTCCACAAAAGCATGGAGGAACTTCCTCACTTCTTCAAAATCACTGTCTCCAATGCTACCAGACGAGTCCACGAGGAGCACAATGTCTGCCTGTGCAGTCTCGTTGCAACCTAGACCAAAGGAAAGAGTTTTAGTTAGAACTTTGATCTGATTTTAATTCATGTGTTTGTTCAACCAGAATAAAAATGTAATTTTAAGGATGTAGTCAGTATTTGCTGCAAAGGTGCCAATGTCATTATGTTGCCTTGTTGCTTTAACTTGAGATTCCACAACATTTATAAATGTCAGCCTCTACCTCAAGATGCTCAGTCTTTTTTTAAGTAATCACTTACAATTTTTCCATTAAAAATGTCAATGAAAATCTTCTGATCCATGATGGCTCTTACAGCTTTCAAGCTACGTGCATCAAAATCAGCAGTCCTTCATGCTGTTCTGACTTAGCATGCTTTATTTTTTCTAAATGATCAGACTTCCACATAAGGCACTATCAAAAAAAAAAAAAAAATCACCCAAAAACCTAAATACATTGACATTCAAACTACAAACTCCCTATATAACTTTAGGGCTCAGGACAAGCTAACCCTCAAACTGTTTTAAACTCTCAATCAAGGCTTTGTGAAGCTCACATTCAAAGTCAGGGTTTTTCCTGGGTCAAAAATGCTCTTCGGTGGTGGCTGACAGACATAGTCAAAAGTACCCTGCCCACGTGATCTGTGAGCCCAATACTGACAATAAATTACCTGCCACTCTCACTGTAATCCTTTCTTGCCCTCTTTGCAAAAAAATCTGATTTCATAGTTTTGTAAGAAAAGATGCTTCTTTGCTAGACTTTGGTACATATATTAATAATAATTTTTAATTTTTCTCCAATATACAATTGAATGCACCTAGCTAACAACAACATGTTTTGTTCTGGTTTCACCTCACTCCAGTCTAAACTGATCTTATAGGTAGGCCTAATTTACTACACATTGTCATATAAATAACCTGAAAATGCAGTGGATTATTAAGGCTAAATCTAACCACTCTTGCTAAAAGGGGTAAGCACACTTGCGTTCTCAGGTGTTCTGAGTAAATGATTTGTTATCGATTCAGACAGTGACGTCTCATGAGTTCAGTGCTGGACAGGGTAGCGTTTCCCAAAAGCATCGTTAAGCCTAAGTTGATCGTAGCTCCATTGGTGACTCCTTCGGTAGCTTACTTAGCTTTTGGGAAACGTTACCCTGATCAGTTGTTTTAACTACTCATTAAAATGAATCAGTTCAAATGTGTCATTAGGTTGCGAATCGGACATTAGCGGACGTGAATTTTTTTTTCCGTTTATTGAACGTGTGTTTTATGTCAGATGCATGTGCGGAACGCCTGTCAGAGAAGACGGGGTGACGTTCTTTTGAGCACTAGCAGTAATTCAGGAAAAAAATCTGCAAATGCGTCACGTGAAACATGGATTCAGTCTTCCGAACTTTTAACATTGTGCCAGTTGATTCAGATTAACATGTGCGAGAGAGAACGAAGACTGTGATTAGTTTGAAGAGAGAGAGAGAGTTTGTGCGCACGAGGGAGGAGCTCTCTGCTCGTTCTCTCCATTCTCTTGACATGCGCCCTATCACATGCGCAGCAATTAGTAAGCTTCACTCATAAATCACAATAATGGCTCAAATAAGGCTTTGGAGGGACAAAAATTTGTTTTGGCAGCTGCCAAAAAAATGTCAATGTAGGAAAAACCCTGAAAGTTTAAAAAAAATACTTTGAATAAATACCAATAAAGGGCTCAAGGGGTTTGTTATCTCAGAGATTTCCAGTAAAGCTGTGACTCAAGAGTTTTTGATTGGAAGTTTTTCAATGTAATATTTTACCTTTTGACATCCTGATGACCTCTTTGTGTGTTTCCTCTACAGTGTTACACAGTTCCCGGATTACACTCTGAGAAATTCCCTGCAGAGCTGCAAAGTCTGATACGCTGTAGACGTGCTGATCATATGGCTCATTTGCGATCTGTCTCAGTAACGTTTCGTTTGCATCTTTGATCCCTATGGCGAATATTTTTATTCCCCTGTCCCTCAGCTCCTGAGCATGTGACTCAACCTCATCTAGAGAATCACCATCTGTGATAACAACGGCAATCTGAGGAACATTCTGCTGTGCTCGACTTCCGGCCTTTTCAACAAAATGCTTTTCCAGCATGAAGTCCAAACCCAGGCCGGTATATGTCCCGCCGGTTTTATAATGCAGATTTTGGATGTAGTTGAGAATTTCCTCTTTTTTCTGATAAGTGTTGAGCGAAAACTCAGTATTCGGTGTGTCACTGTACTGAACCAGACCGATCCTGATCCTGTCATGAGCAACTTCAAAGGTCTGTATGAGAAAAGTGAGGAATTCACGGATTTGTTGGAAGTTTTCCAGCCCAATACTGGTAGAGCCATCCACCAGGAATACAATGTCAGCCACAGTCTCCTGTGTACAGACTGAGAGAAAGAAAACAGAGACTTTTAATTTGAGCAACAATCAGACAAAACTGAATATACAGTCATCTAGAATTATCTAATAAATCCTGTCCCTACCACGTTTTTGGCCATTGCTGACAAGAAAACATAATGACAGAACAAGGAAGCCAAGTAATCTCCACTCCTTCTCCATGCTTGAGTTCCTTGTTCCCTGAAAAAAGCAACCAATGAGGTTAAGTTTCTGCAACACTCGCATCACCATACAGAATTATAAATATAATATGATGTTAGCTTTAAGAAAGGATGAACAAATATATTAGAGGGATGCACCGATACCGATACCAGTGAATTTGCAATGAATTGCATATACAGTAGATGCTTTTATACCTGATGTGTGTGTGTGTGTGTGTGTGTGTAATATGATACTCAACAAAAAAAACATATGCATGCATACAGTACATATACAAGTTTGCATGTGTCTTATACATCAGGCTTTTATGGCATATATATGCAATTCATTGCAGTCAATGACAATTGGGAGATGGACAAATAAATGTTCCCCAAAAGTCTGTGGTTACATATTTGACATTTACATTAACATGAAAAAAAAATGTCAAAAGAATTTAATATTTAACATTAAAAAATAATATATGAATAATCAAGTAAACCCAATTTGCTTCATACAATAAATGTTTTTTTTTATTATCTTATATTTTTATCTAATCTTATATTTACTTTATAAAAATCATTAAAGATTTCTGAGCAAAAAAGACTTTACTTAATAAAAAAAGTATGAATTATCAATCAGAGGGCAGAAGGCATGAAGTAGATTGTGTACAACAGTTTTTTCATATTGGTCATATTGATAATTTATAGGCCCTAGAAATTTGCGTATTAAATATTATACAGCATTATACAATATATTCACAAATAGGCATTACACTTATTGTTCAGTAGAATTTTACAAAGAATGTTCAGTTTAAGTTATGAGAGAATAAGTGGTTTTAAAAATGTGGCTAAAATGTTGTAACATGCATTGACAAACAAGCATTCTCTTTTCAATGGATTTATACCACCAAACGGGCAACGTGACACGGGTGATACAAACATTAAAATCAAAAATAAAAGTCATGTTTTTTAAAAAAAATAATGGAATTATATTATTTGTGTACTAAGAAGATGGAAAATAGCAATAAATTAATTTTCTGATGCTCAGTCTTTATGGTCTTGCTCTTTTTAGGGTTAATTATACAAGGAGCTCGATGCGGAGCCTGAACATCTGACAGCTAAATACCATGACAATCATATTTAATAATTATAAGAAATTATAGGAATTATTCAATTCAATATTACATTTTATAAGTGCATATACTTGGTATACTGCAAAGCATTTCATAAACAGCATTAATATTTTTATGACAACACAAACCTTGTCTTGATTGATATCATCTTTTCTTGAAATAACCAAACATTTTTTAAATGCTATTCAACAGGCAAATGTCACAAATACACACATCTGAATCCAAACAAAAACATTTCTAATATTTCAAATTCATATTCAATCCAAGCCAATGACAGCCCATTGAAAAAAATAGTATACTTAAGCACAATTTACTCGTATGTACTTTAGTATAACTAAATGTACTTGTGGCACGCTATAAATTGGTATACTTAAAGTCTGCTAAATTGGAACAAATAATTTTGTACTAAATGCATTTTAGTTGTCCAAAAGCAGAGCTGAACTAAAGTTGTATTAAATATACTTTGTGCTAAAGTGGAACTATTCCTATATACTTAAATACAAGAGTATATTTAAAGTGTTCTTAAGTTTTGAAATGCAGAAATCACTCAGCATAAACTTCAAATGTATTTTGGTGACATTAGAATTGCAATTCAATGACATTGTAAGAATGTTGAAAATACATTAATATTATACTGAGAACAAACTTTTAGTGATTTTAAAACACATTGCAATGGCATTCCAAGTTAACTTGAGGTGTGCTAATGGCATCATTATAGTGTGCTTCAAATAGGCTACAATAAAGTAATCTTTATAAATAAAGTTACAGCTTTAGAATCTGCCTTTTACAGACAGCCCCAGTATACCAGTAACTTACTTATCCAGTGAACATCAGTGAGACGATGGGAACAAACACTACCAGTCAAAAGTTTGGAATCGGTAAGATTTTTAATGTTTTTAAAAGAAGTTTCGTCTGCTCACCAAGGCTTCATATATATTTCATAATATTTTGACAGCCCAAAGGGCTGCAGTTCATATTTCAAAGAGCAACGGGCCATTAAAGTAGCATTAATGGGAAAAGTGTATTACAGTAGGTGCATTGAAGTGCATTAGGAATACACTAAAGTAATAAAACTTCTGATCAGGTGCGTGAATTTCTTTCACCATTCACCTTTCATCAAACTGACTATATGTTGTTTTCTTTATTTGTCATAATTACAAATATTTACTTTTGTAACTACTTTCTATATGTATGTATATCTGCTTTGCAACCATGCAAAATTGTGAAAAGTGCTATAGAAATAAATTTGAATTGAATTAAACAATAGCCTACCTGCTATTCAAAGTGTGAGCAAATTATTGAAAAGGTAAAGGTCATAATTATAAAAGTTACTTCATGATTATTTTTTGCAACTCAAAACACATTTCCTGTACACTTTTATCTAGGCCAATACTACTTTTATACTAAACAAGTAGAACTCAAATACATTTCATTGAATTGTACATTTAATCATAACAGGTCAACATAGTATTAAACAAAAATAAATTACTAAAGTAGTACTTAAATTCTTAAATATTTAACAAATTAAATCATTTTATTTGCAAATTGCTCATTGTTACATTTGAGCTGTAGGCAAAAGTTGGGTTTGAAAATTCTGCCCTTTCAGCCATTTAGCAGAAACAAACTAGATGTTTCAGTTCATACCTCACGTTTTCTTTGGTTTGCGCAAAAAGAAAGTCTCCTCTAAAAAATTATAAAGCATCATCTAAAATTAATTTCATCATTCTCAGATATGAAATACATGGTGAGACTTGTGTCTTTAGCTACAATGAGTTTCTAAACCCAGTTTCCTTCTGACAAATGTGCCAAAATCTGCAACACAGATTCCCAATAGTGTGCACTCCAGCGAGTTTGGTTGTTAAGCAAAAGTACAGCTAAACCGACTGTTGGTGAGTGTGATGGCATTGGCTTTATGGCGTGTTCGAAACATACATCAATCATTGCGGTCTATGTGTGTCAACTTCTGGTTCAACCAATGTTAGGACGTTGGGGCAGGCCAATGGGGGTCAAGGTTTAGCGTCAGCAGTTACAGTGTTTTCAAATCATTTCATGAAGAATGTATTTATGAGATAAAATGCACATGAACATCAGCATAACTCATAATTATGAGTTTACGTAACTCTGGATTTTCTTAAGAGTTTCCGAGTTAGGTGCGTGACGGTGAGAAATCATGTCAGAGGTTATGGATGCAGTCTGCCCAATTAAAAAACCTACAAAAATGTGTTTAAAATAGGCCTACATTCATTTCACACCAACTACAAACCCATTAATATACAGTAGTCAACATTTGAAGTGGATCAAAAAAGTGGATTAATCAAAGTTGTCCTAAGAAGAAGGTTTTAAGACAACTTTGATGAAAGGTTTTGATCCATTTCAAATGTTGACTACTATATTTACGGACATAAATATTTTAATTAAACTTTATTTGGAGTTCTTCTTTATATTGCACAATGCATATTTCTTAATATGAAGCCTAAAATGTGTTTAATATCACTATTAGTAAGGATAGTATGATTACCGTATAATTTGAATGTAAGATATATAAAGTGTACCTAAAGTATACTTTCATTTCATTTCATTTATTATACAGGAAAGGTTAAAAAGTAACATTAAGGTACAATTTAAACGGGCCTGACGCAGTTTAAAAACTGGTTCCTCTTCTGCAGAACATAAAACATAAAACACAATTTACAACACAAGGTCAAAAAACATTAGCACAGGCTAAACAAATGCAAACAACTAAAAACAACAATAGAAACGATGCAAACAGAAGTAGGGCAATAAATAAACAATCAGTGAGTACAAGTGTAACTGTTTAGAAGAAACAGTTTGTATGCCTTTTTGAAACATGTAATAGATGTTATTTTTCTTATGTGATGAGAAATATCATTCCAAATTTTAGTGTATGTATAAAAAAAGGATTTCTGACCATAGTTGTTTTTATATGGAGGGACTGGTATAAGTGTCTGTGAAACTGACCTAGTGAGACGTACTGGTCTCATATTGTATAACGGATGAAGTGCAGCAAGTGTTGGTGAAGTGGCATTTTGAATTTGAAAATAAAATGTAATAGCGTGACTATTTATATAGTGCTGGAAAGTCAGAGCGTTTAAACGTCTGAGTGCAATGCAATGATGAGTCCATTTTGGAAGATTACTGTGGATCTTAAGAGCTCGATTGTATAATCGTGCTATTGGTTCAGTAATTTCCTTAGTGGGAAGAGACCAGATTGGAAGACAATAAGACATTGTTGAAAACACAATTGCATGTAGATAAGTTTCAGAAACAGAAAAAGAAAGATATGATCTAATCTTGCAATAAACAAAGTTTCTGATTCAATTTTTTTGTTAAATTAGAAATGTGATCCCCGTATGTAAGATGTGTATCAAGTAACACACCAAGATATTTATAAGTCTTTGTAGTGACAAGATCTTGATTTGCAAAGGTAATAGAATCAGCATAAGAAAGACTTTTTCTAGTTGAATGAAAGTACATATATTCAGTTTTTTTTACATTGATGGTCAGGTGGTTCTTTTTCAACCAATCATGTAAACACAATCAAATGAAAACACGATCAAATGTTAATTTAGAATTTGACATCAGGATTTGAGTCAGGAAAAAAAAAAAAATAAATTAAAAAAAAAAAAAATAATCACAGTATCATCAGCATACAGTAAGCATTCTGAGTATTTACACACTTGAGGAAGATCATTAATGTATAAAAGAAAAAGTAAAGGTCCAAGAATACTGCCTTGAGGAACACCCATATCACAGACTAAAGATTGAGATGTTACATGATTAATTTTAACAACTTGCGACCTATTTGTCAAAAAAGAATAAAGCATTTCTATCACAGATGAGGACAAATTAAATGAATAAAGTTTGTTAAGCAAGATCTGATGGTTCACTGTGTCGAAGGCTTTACGAAAGTCAATAAAAACAGCTCCAGTGATGTAACCATTATTAAGAGCGTTACGCATTTGTTCAGTAAAAAAATAGTAATGCCGACATGGTAGATCGCTTAGCGCGGAAACCGTGTTGACGATCACTGAGCCAGTTATTAATTTCTAAATAAGAAATTAACTGGTTATGCAAGGTTTTTTTTAAGCAACTTCGACAACTTCGATACTTGCAATAGTTCCACTTTAGCACAATCAAATATACTTAAGTATATCTTTAGTTGGACCTCAACACAAAAATACTTGTTCCAGACTTTAAGTATACCAATTTAGTATAATAAAAGTACAACTGCAGGGTATTTATATTAAGTACATAAATATGTAAATGCAATCGTAGTATACTTATACTAAAATGTATTTGAAATACATTTATTTTATGCTATTTATTTTTCACTAGGGAGAAGCAGCAAATCTTTTCCCAATTTTGGCAAGGATTGTGTGTGCCAGCTCTGTGCTACTTTCCTAATGTGTTTAGGATCAGGCCTATAAGTCTATGAAAACACTGGCTGGTGGACATGACAGAGAGCTAAACCCACAAAGAGAGGCTTGAATAAAACCCAAATAAAATCTATACACGAGATGCTATTTGATCTTTTTGTTTGTAAAATCAAACATGAAAAACCCAGTCATCTTTTCTGTTAAGAATTTCTTATAAACATTTCAGGCATCTCTACAAGATAAAATACTCAAATCACAGCATTACCATAATGCCTTTGCATGGATTATACTCAGACTACCTCAGTGCAAACAGCTCTGTGCTCTAAGTATAATAAAGGAAGAGAGTAAAGAGGTGAACTTACACAGAACCCAGTCACTGAAGGGACGAGCCCAACCTGAATGAGACGAGTCCAAGACTCTGAATGAGAAATTTAAAATCTGAAACTGCTCATAGAAACTTATCAAGCCACTCCTCAACATCATGATTTCCATTTTAGGAAAAGACACAGTGCTTCCCACGCATAGACTTTACTTGGGCGGGCCGCCCAGGTATATTAACGGCCGCCCGAGTATATTTGGAGACATGCTTTTATTATTTTTATCCTCTTATACTTTTGTATCCGCCCAAGATAATGAAACCATCCGCAATCGATTATCTAGTGGAAAATCTCGTTCTGTGCGCGAGAGCTGCTTACTCCTGCTAATGTTTCCACGTGTGCTGCAGAGAAGCAGTGAATATTTCACAAAGAGCGCTGCATGTTGCATAGTCACAAGGTGGCGCTGTTGTGCGTTCTACACTTCTACAAGCTCGCGCAACAGCGCTTCAGACTGCTTCAAAGTGATTCTCAATGAAAAGCGCAGATGTATACCAAACGATTGCTAATGAACTCAAGTTGATGAATTATGACAATGTCTACTTTATGGCCTTTATATAATATTTTTTAGACGGTTGTAAGAATCTGAAGGATCAGCCCGCATTTCAAAATAAGAGTCCTGATGTATTTCGGGCTTGTTTATAATTAAAAGTCACACTAAGTTTTTTTTCCTTCTTCTTCTAGGCATTATTGGTATTATGGTTACACAATAAATTGTATTTAATTTGATTTACATTTAATTCATAGTAAATTATTGTAGTCTCCCCCACAGGAAGAAAAGACCAAGAACATTATTTGACCTGTACATTATTCACTATATAAATTTTACTAGTAAAATTTATGTCCCATTCACTGAGAGAGACACTATATGAAATAGCAAGAAAAACATAGGAAAAGGATAAACATTTAAATGCTGTAATTTTGCATAATTTACAATGAATAAAAATGCATAATATTAATATGTAAATAAATGTAATAGTATGTTATGTAAATAAAATTCATTTCAATAAATAAAAATACTGTTAAAAATCACACATTATTTGTTGTTTGTCACATAGTAGACCATTTTTGTGCCATGGGTACAGGAGGATTATTCCCCCGACTACCACCGCAAGTATATTTCAAACCTGTGGGAAGCACTGAGACATGTACAGTATCTCACAGAAGTGAGTACACCCCTAACATTTTTGTAAATATTTTATTATATCTTTTCATGTGACAACACTGAAGAAATGACACTTTGCTACAATGTAAAGTAGTGAGTGTACAGCTTGTATAACAGTGTAAATTTGCTGTCCCCTCAAAATAACTCAATAACTGGCCACAAAAGTGAGTACACCCCTAAGTGAAAATGTCCAAATTGGGCCCAATTAGCCATTTTCTCTCCCCAGTGTCATGTGACTCGTTAGTGTTACAAGGTCTCAGGTGTGAATGGGGAGCAGGTGTGTTAAATTTGGTGTTATCGCTCTCACTCTCTCATACTGGTCACTGGAAGTTCAACATGGCACCTCATGGCAAAGAACTCTCTGAGGATCTGAAAAAAACAATTGATGCTGTACATAAAGATGGCGTAGGCTATAAGAAGATTGCCAAGACCCTGAAACTGAGCTGCAGCACGGTGGCCAAGACCATACAGCGGTTTAACAGGACAGGTTCCACTCAGAACAGGCCTCGCCATGGTCGACCAAAGAAGTTGAGTGCACGTGCTCAGCGTCATATCTAGAAGTTGTGTTTGGGAAATAGACGTATGAGTGCTGCCAGCATTGCTGCAGAGGTTGAAGGGGTGGGGGGTCAGCCTGTCAGTGCTCAGACCATACGCCGCACACTGCATCAAATTGGTCTGCATGGCTGTCGTCCCAGACTGAAGCCTCTTCTAAAGATGATGCACAAGAAAGCCCGCAAACAGTTTGCTGAAGACAAGCAGACTAAGGATGTGGATTACTGGAACCATGTCCTGTGGTCTGATGAGACCAAGATAAACTTATTTGGTTCAGATGGTGTCAAGCGTGTGTGGCGGCAACCAGGTGAGGAGTACAAAGACAAGTGTGTCTTGCCTACAGTCAAGCATGGCGGTGGGAGTGTCATGGTCTGGGGCTGCATGAGTGCTGCCGGCACTGGGGAGCTACAGTTCATTGAGGGAACCATGAATGCCAACATGTACTGTGACATACTAAAGCAGAGCATGATCCCCTCCCTTCGGAGACTGGGCCGCAGGGCAGTATTCCAACATGATAATGACCCCAAACACACCTCCAAGACGACCACTGCCTTGCTAAAGAAGCTGAGGGTACCTAAACCCTATTGAGCATCTGTGGAGCATCCTCAAACAGAAGGTGGAGGAGCACAAGGTCTCTAACATCCACCAGACTCCAGTGGCAACCTGTGAAGCTCTGGTGAACTCCATGCCCAAGAGGGTTGAGGCAGTGCTGGAAAATAATGGTGGCCACACAAAATATTGACACTTTGGGCCCAATTTAGACATTTTTACTTGGAGGTGTACTCACTTTTGTGGCCAGCGGTTTAGACATTAATGGCTGTGTGTTGAGTTATTTTGAGGGGACAGCAAATGTACACTGTTATACAAGCTGTACACTCACTACTTTACATTGTAGCAAAGTGTCATTTCTTCAGTGTTGTCACATGAAAAGGTATAATAAAATATTTACAAAAATGTGAGGGGTGTACTCACTTCTGTGAGATACTGTATGTAGCTTCAGATCTAATAATCCAGAGTCCTGGACAATTTTATGAATCAGAGAAATCTTAAGATGAATAAAATTCCTTGACATGTATTTCATATATAACATTAACATGATGAATGTGAATATAAATGCAATAATGTCATGTAGCCAAACATTTTGACTCGTGGCATAAAGGCTGGACTACATAGCAGATTAATCTGACCAAGAACAGCCCACTTAGACATTGTATTTTTTACATCTGTCACTTAGAGGCAGTCTGATTGGAAATAAACAATAGCAGAAACAGACAGACATTGAAAAAAGCAAGTAATGGAGTACTAGGAATCTCCACGAACAATGTAGAAGACAAAAAATAGGAGAATGTGACTTTGCAATCTTTTAATTTCCTTTTATCTACCATTTTTCTTTTACAAAATTCACTTTTTTGAAAATAAATGTGTGTTGGCAGTGTGTGTACACAACTACCCTATAATGATAAAAAAATCCACCCACTCCTCTTCTTTTAATCCCCATAAATCATAAGCAGTCTTGGAGAAATCTGTTCGCCCACGGCTGTTGACGGATACTGCTGTATAGACCCTGCGTTTGGCTGCGTGAGATCCTCCAGCTTTGTTGTTGTTGAGCTGTTAAAGCTCCGCCCTCTTCTGGAAAGGGGGCGGGAGCAGCAACTCATTTGCATTTAAAGGGACAAACACAAAAACGACATGTTTTTGCTCACACCCAAATAGGGGGCAAATTTGACAAGCTATTATAAATGATCTGTGGGGTATTTTGAGCCGAAACTTCACAGACACATTCTGGGGACACCAGAGACTTATATTACATCTTGTAAATTATAGGGCATTATAGGTCCCTGTGGCGAGGGGGGCGTGGTTCAGCGGAGTCGGCAGCGGGAGAGAGAGTCAGGAGACGAACGGTGAGTGAGTGGGTTAAATGCAAATGACGAACACCTGTCTCTTGTTTCAGTAATTGGTGTGGAGAGAGTATATAACACCAGGAGAAACAGGAGTGGGAGAGAGAGAGACGGACTACTGACTGCTGCCCCGCTGGTGATCTACGAGTGAGAGAATTCTGAATGATTTGTGACCGCTTTGTGCCTGTCTGCACCCCTTTTGTTTTGAATTGTGAGAATTAGTGCAAATAAAAAGCAGTCAGTAGTCAAGCCGACCCTGTCCTCTTCCTTCCTGAATACTGAACTTTGCTACAGTCCCATTTAATACTCACAAGACGCGATGTCTGACAGCCAGCTTTCTGTGTGCGTGCTTCAGATGTATGCGCTCGGAAAACGATAAATTACAAGTTTAAACGGATATAGTTTTAAAACACATGCAGATAATAAACTTTTTGCTAAGACATTAAAAAATGGGTTTTTACAACATGGTATAATAAATGATCTGTGAGGTATTTTTAGCTGAAACTTCACAGACACATCCATGTTGATTTGGGAAAGAGCTGGCATACGGGCTGCGTCTGAAAACTTAGGCAGCTGACTTGTTGCCTCGATGCCCGATTTAGCACTAAGGTTACCTCAGGAAACTGATTTCGAACAGACTTTTGAGGCAGCATAACTGATTACTAATAAAAATAGAGCAAGCTTTGGTGATAACTATGCGAATATTTACTACAACAGTAATTACTCGCTAGAGACGACATCAAAAGTGGAAAACGCTGGCCAAAAACAAACATTTACACACAAACTGACCACCATTTTTTAGCTCAACTGTCACGGAATGGAAAGCACAGGATTGAGGGATATCAAAGGCAGCGAAGGATGCATCTATGCTGCCCTCAAAAAACGATCAGATGAAGTTATCTCAGGAGACAGGAAGTAAAGCTAACTTTGGATTCGGACGTGCCTTAATGCCTTCCTACCTGGGATGCATCCTCCGAAGGCAGCATTTTTACAGCTTTCGGACGCAGCCACAAATTGTCCACAGACTGCATTTCTCAAGATTATTTAAAGATTTAGAAAAGGGTGAAAAAATATTGTGTGTAATTTTGTGTACTTTTTGTCACTTTTATAAGTGCCCAGGCAACAACGTCTTACCTTATTTATGGTGAAAATTCTTGCGCATTTTCGCATGTGGTTTATAAGAGGAAGAACAGTTGAATCTCTCTGCAAACGCTGATGTTATGACTGGCAGACACTACACAGACATCTGGCCGACCACAGTTTGGTGTTGTGAAATCAGCACTCTAAAACAGTGTCAGAAATAAAAAAAAGTTTTGCATGAGTTTAACAATAGTAACCTGGAAAACATTTCAAAACACTATAATTTGTAATTGGTTGAAATGTGCCAATTGTTAACGATTTTTGCTCTTCTGTTTGTAGTAGATATACATTTGTGCAGCTATCAGTGAAAAGACTATTATTTATATGCAAAAGTGGAAAAAGAAACATGAAAAATCCAGAAAATGTGTTTCAGACATATCATCATATGAGAGATATTATGGGGTGCAATATAAAGCAGTTTTTACTTGTTTATGGTTGACAAGCATCAATTCCTCCTTGTTATTGGAGTGTGTGGCGTCATATAGAGAAAGACAGCAGAGAAGAGAATTTCTTTTGTCTTTACTATTTTGTCTGGTCTTCCAGTAAAAGTATCTAAGCATCATTAAAATAATATTTAATAAATGTGTGTGTGTGTATATATATATATATATATATATATATATATTTAATAATTTCAAAGATGATACCTTGAATAAGCATATTTTCTTGTCTCGTTGGGAAACTTATTTATATCACTAAATGTGGTTATATATTTATTCTTAAAGCAAAAATATACACTGATGCTTTGCTGTGTTTATAAAGGTGTATGAATATTTCTAATATCCAATATTTTCACATAACTGTGTGAAATAAAGACATAAATATTTCTTACTAGCCATGAAACTGTATATGTATTTTGACCCCAAAATAAATGGCATTATTTAGCTGTTTTTACCTTGTATATTAGTGACAAACCGCACAGATTATCGTATCACTGCCACCGTCATGTCAGTCACTGGAACTGCACCTGTCACAAAATCACGAAAAGACATTGTATTCCTCATATTTTTGTTCAGATGTGTTCATGCGATAGATAGACAGATAGATAGACAGATAGATAGATCTGATTGTACATTTTCTTATGTAAAAATTGTTCTGAGGTAAACAAATTATTCAGTGAATCATTCAAACCGAATTTACCAAGTCCTTTTTAACCATTCTTTAAAAGAGCCGTTTCATAAATCAAATTTGTTTGTGGATTATATGGGTCGTAGTAATTTTGTGACAACTCTTGCCGTCATTTTTGCAGCACATTGTCTTTTTATATCATCACATTCAATTCAGAAAGCAAACTCACATTCACAACTAAAACATGATTTATTTTGCCGTCGCGCGGGTGATTCAGCAGCGACGGCAGTTAGTTAAATAGTGTTAAAGAGTCACTCAATATCGCTTTTTTTATGTTAAACGTTTTGTAAGCAGTTTTTTTAAAATGCCACGCATAAATTGACCTTACCTGAGAGATAGTTGTCCTGAGAAATCACACACAAAAGCCCAGAGAAAGATGTGGCCCGCGCTTTTTCAGTCAGTCAGAAAACTAGCCAATCAGAAACGTCGTATGTCTTCACGCGCTCTGTGTCGGGTCAAGGTTTGCGTTAGCCCCTGCTAGTAGATACCGTAAATACACCATTAAGCACGTTTCTCCATTGAGAGCCATGCTAAAGTAATTCTTATAAAATAACTTTTCAAGCATCACAACATATCACAAATAAATTAGGCTTGTTCGAGATGCATCGGCGCTGCGCAGACCGATCGGCCCATGACATCAAAGTACCGCGAGAGCAGACGACTCCTTATGCATTTGAATCACTCTCGCGGTACTTTGATGTCATACGCTGATCGGTCTGCGCAGCGTTGTTATAGTGTATGTCACGTTTAAAATAAATAAAATAAAAGAGATAAATTAAAATGTGATTAAAATAACATATTAGCTAGATATTAATCTATTAGACTAAGGAATTTAGATTAATATAAACTTAATAGAAACTAATTCTAAATTTTTAACAATTTTTCAGTGTATAAATTGGGTGTTTGGAGTGTACTGGAATGATTGTTGATGCCAGTTGTAGTGTTTTCTATATCAGAAGCTGGATTTTATTGCACAACAGTCTCTAGACAAAACTACTATAATGTATTATATGTCCAGCAGTAGTTGTGTAATGTAAATTATTTATTTATAAGCATGGTTGCGTTTGAACAGCTGTCAATAAAAAAACATGCATTTTTCCCAGTAAATGCTGTATTAATGGCATCTAGATTTACCTCGTTTATAAAGGGAGACTGAAAACAAATGGGAACAATTTAAATATATTTCCATTTTTCTTTTTTCCTTCTGTTATTTTTACTTATGACATGTACGGGAAACTGAATACAAACCAACAAACAAGAAAGAACACCATAAAAAAATGAACGATATAACTCACTTGTATAACTTGCTGTGCCTTTAATAGTTTGCATGACTACTTGAATTTTTTAAAATGAATGATGAACATTCAATAAATGTTTGACATCAAACCAGAGGTCATTGCTGGTTACGAAAAACTTTAAGGACAAAAAGTACCATAAATCACATTAAATTTAAACACTCAAATCATCGTGTTTAATGACTGTCAGAAGCATTTAGATATTTAGATTTTACCGTTACCACAGTGTTGACAGATTTGTGTCAGTCATTTAAAGGTGCAGTTTTTTGTAATTCAAAATATTCATTGAACTTTTACCAAATGTTTAAAATGGACACCAAGTCGTCGTGTCAAAGGATTGACTTTTAGTGCTTTCAGCATGATGTAAAATGTTGAATGTGATCGAGTTTCATGCCTGTAATGGACAGCAATATAAAGAAACAGGATGATCAGAGACAGACATACAGTATTATTATTTTTTTTTAATTTAAATGTATAAAGGTTATAAAACTGTTTTAAGTAAGCAATGTAACAAATGAACAAAACCAATCGAAAGATCACAACATTCTGTCGAACATCATTGTTTCTCTAAGTAAGGACATTTTCCTGCTTACAAAATATAAAATCTTTTATCTCTGTGTCCCTTTATATGCATTTAATGCTAAAAAATGGAATTGTAATTAGTTACAAAAAAAGCTTGACAAAACAGAATGAATTTTGTACAGCCATATAACTGAATGTACTGTACAAGGGAAAAAAGGAAAGAAATCAAATATTCAGCTGAAGTAAATTAGCTACCGAAACTAAAACTATATGAGCTGTAAATGCCAAGGTGAACAAGCGCTGATTGGGGTAAAGGACTAAACTCAACTGAGAGTACAGATCATGCAAATTCACACACACACACACACCAATATATATTAGGATATTCAGGCCAACGCCTGATGAAACATGCAGTACAAACACACACCACACTCTGTGAAACCACAAATAAACACAGAAAAGCAGATCAGACTTCACAGTGAGCAACTAACCAGCAGCATGAACCAATGATCCTCACCTTCATAACAACGACAAAGAGCAAAGATATGAAATGACAACAAATATATAACAATAAAATCAAACAAATAAATAAATCACAGCACTGGGCTTCTGTGGAAAATGTCCGGCACATTAACAAAGCGTCGATAGGCAAGAAGGTTTCTTTTCTGCCACTCGTCGAGGGAGACTGATGGACCTTTGAGACGCGACTGACGGAAATTCCTACAAACACACAGAGTCATCATCATCTGCTGAACAATTGAGATATGTTGTTAAACAACAGTACAATCCACTGAACACACTGTACTGCTGTCCCTCACAGCTGCATTTACATTCCTGTCAAAAATCAAATATGGCTCTACCCTGACTAAAGTCTAGCGACTTCCATTCAAATAGTTTGAAGTCTCCCTCTAGTGGAGGTGCTCCGATAATAGACAAACTGAGGCTGGTCACTTTGTATATCAGATGGTCTCTTCCTGTCTAAGTGTGCACTTCTTGGCAAGAATATGTTTGTAAGTGAGCCAGACTTTATAAGAAATGATCATCAAAAATCTGGTTACAATGACTAAATCAAGAAGCTAAACATTCAATACTTAATATTTAATATTCAAATTAAGTCACATTAAAGTCAAGTTAAAGGGTTAGTTCACCCAAAAATGAAATTTCTGTCATTAATTACTCTCCCTCATGTCGTTCCACACCCGTAAGACCTTCGTTCATCTTCAGAACACAAATTAAGATATTTTTGATGAAATCCGAGGGGTTTATGACTCGTCCATAGACAGCAATATAATCAACACTTTCAAGGTCCAGAAAGGTACTAAAGACATTGTTAAAACAGTCATGTGACTGCAGTGGTTCAACCTTAATGTTATGAAGAGACGAGAATACTTTTTGTGCGCAAAAACAAAACAAAAATAACTTTATTCAACAATCTCTTCTCTTCTGTGTCATTATCTTACGCAGGTGACGCAGTAACACAGTGAAGGCTTCAGTGTTTACGTCCGAATGCTGGCTCAGTATTGGCCAAATCTGATCACGTGATCAGCACAATGTGCCCAAAAATGAGTCGGCGTTCTGACGATGAACCTGGAAGCGCTGGACATAAACAACGTATGAGAATGACACAGAAGAGAAGAGATTGTTGAATAAAGCTGTTATTTTTGTTTTTGCGCACAAAAAGTATTCTCGTCTCTTCATAACATTAAGGTTGAACCACTGCAGTCACATGACTGTTTTAACAATGTCTTTAGTACCTTTCTGGACCTTGAAAGTGTTGATTATATTGCGGTCTATGGACGAGTCATAAACCTCTCAGATTTCATCAAAAATATCTTAATTTGTGTTCTGAAGATGAATGAAGGTCTTACGGGCTTACACATATATATATATGTGTAAGCCCGTAAGACCTTCATTATATATATATATATATATAGTTCTGTATAACAAATACAGAACAAAATAAAATTTAGTACTAAATATAATTTCAAAAAAAATTTTGTATTTGTTTATTCCTTTATTTTCCTATTATTACATTTATTTATTTTAATTTTGCAGGTTTGGGCATCCAAGCTGTATTTTCTATTTTCAAAACATGACTTCTGTTGATTTTGGGGTGAAACATGTTTCTGACCGGTTGCGTGACATTTACCTGCGTGTGAGATCTGAAGGGTGTTGCCAGTGTGGGTCGTTCCTTCCAGTTTTCTGATTCGCAATGGAGTTCATCAGAGAATGGAGTTCAGTGATCACACCTGCCAACAGACGTCAACACTGATCGACAGTCCTTCATAACACACTATCAAACACTGTGACTATCAAAACATGATCAGTTTGTCAGGCCGACACATCAACACGGGCAGGGGCGGGGCTACGTTTCACCAACCAGAGGGCTGGGAGGGCTTCGGAAATCTGTCTGAAAACAGTTATAAACCCAATTCAGAGGCCGCTGGACTTTTGTGAATGTTGAAGCCTAAATACAATCACCAGAAGTAAAAAGCTACAGTTAAGCTACGTAGATCTTTAAACTTGTAAAGTTTGAGTTAGAATAGTTCGCAAGAGGCTGTCAACATGTAACCACAGACCTTATTTCAGGCATTTAACCAAAAACCCATTCAAAAAAACTCACCAACTTTGGGATGATGGAAACAGAACTGTTAAAACACTAATTGGTGTCCATGTTTTGGCCCTGCAGCTCTGTTATTTCTACAGGTTTTCTACACACAGATGACACACCTGGATAACACAGATATCAGTGTTTGGTGACGAGTGATACCGTTTGTGGCTCCGCTCTGCTCTTTCATGTGTCTCGTCACTGAGTCCACGTACGTTCTCTTGTTTCTCTCCCACTCCTCTTCACTACACGACACCACTGGTTTGCAGGCCGTCTTCGTGTTGTCTGGAACCACTTTAGATTTCACCTGCTCAGTGGGCAAAAAAAAGCAGTTTAACAATGATGTGGAACAGCAGGAGTACACATTACTGATGAGTAACAATTCTGTCATTATTTTATACACTTTACACAGCTCTTACAAACAAATAGAGTTCACAGTGACTAGTAGGGATGGCCATTTCCGTCAGGTACTAAAGACATCGTTCAAACAGTCCACATGACTGCAGTGGTTCAACCTTAATGTTATGAAGAGACCAGAATACTTTTTGTGCGCTACTTTTCGTTGCTTCACAAATGCTCGTCTTGCACTGCTCTGTGATGCTCCACGCATTACATAATCATGTTGGAAAGGTCACGCGTGAAGTAGGCGGAAGTACCGCGGTAGGGCGAAAAAACTCCATCTCATTTTCTCCTCCAACTTCAAAATCGTCCGACATCGTTGTTTTACCTTTTTGTAAAGGGTGTTTGACTTAGTCTTTGCATGTTCGCTTTGTAAACACTGGATCGGTACTTCCTCCTACGTCACACGTGACTTTCCAACGTGATTATGTAATGCGTGGAGCATCACAGAGCAGTGCAAGACGAGCATTTGTGGTTAAAAAGTATATGATTTTTATTTTTTTTAGAAAATGTCCGATGGTTTCTCTAGATAAGACTCTTATTCCTCGTCTGGGATCATGTAGAGCTCTTTGAAGCTGCACTGAAACTGACATTTGGACCTTCAACCCGTTGAACCCCAGTGAAGTCCCCTATATGGAGAAAAATCCTGGAATGTTTTCCTTCATTTCTTTTCGACTGAAGAAAGAAAGACATGAACATCTTGGATGACATGGGGGTGAGTAAATTATCAGGACATTTTAATTCTGAGGTGAACTAATCCTTTAAGGGTTTGTTTTTGTTGTTTATGAACGGTCACTGAAAAAGGCTGTTCTTTTTGTCTTCCATCTTGGGTGAAAAAGCAGCAAACAGGTCTGAAATGACAGTATAAATAATGACAGAAACCAGTAAGAATGCTACAAGTAGATAAAAGATGGAGCTCAAACCTGGACCTGAAGAGGCAGTGTGCTTTCGAAACTCTCGCCGGTGCTTTCCCCATGTCCATCAGTCACTTCAGGTTCTGCCTGCTGACTGACCGACACAACTTCTTCCTCTTTCAATGGGACAGCTGATTCTGAGGGGGCGCTTTGAGACTTCGATTCATGTATTGAGATGAGATTGTGCGAGACGCCCCTGACCTCACCCTTCCCAGCTCCCTGAGAGCCAACTGAAGGAACAGAAGCACAAGCGTCGAAGTTCAGGGATGCACACAGCCTTATTCCAGCAGACGAAACCTCTCTGTCCCATTTCAGAACCGGGATCGGGGAGGGAAGACTCTCCCGGTCTCGATCCATCCGGTGCGGTGTACTTTTATACAGAGGGGTGGACACGACCGGGGTCACCGATTGACTGACCTTTGACCGAGGTGGTGTGACGTCTTTTGATATTAGTAATGGCTGCAGAGGTGTGGATCCCTGAACTCCAGACGGGAAGTCCGAGGAGTAATATCCAAGGTCCTGTGAACATGATCTTGTGATGCAGGGTCTTTTCCGGGGGGTCTCGCAGATCTCATCGACACACGAATCAAGTCTCCTCTTCTGTCCTCTCAACTCATTATTGGTAATATGAACTTTTATATTATAAAGAGGGCTTTTCTCATGCCTGCTGCACACCATGTGTGAGTATACTGACAGAGGCTTTAGGTGAAATGAGGAATCTGAATTAAACATGGTTATATTTTTATAAATGTAAGAGGAAGAAGTTGTGTCTGCTCAGTTTTATCGAAGCAGAGTGCATGAACCTGAGAAAGAGTTAAAACACAAAATTTGAGTAACTATTTCTTACAGTTACATTTTAAATGGGCGGTAATCAAATTACAGTTACATCTGAAAGGTATTTTAGATTACTAAAGTGATTACTTTCAATTTTAATGTCATTTATTTCATTTATAAACATAAGATAAGCTGTGACTGGTGATTCTCTGACTGACAGTCTGCAAAATCATCCTAAACTACAGTTCTGCTCATAAGTTTCATACGCTGCATTTTAATAATTTTAACAAAATAAGAGGGATCATAAAAATAGCATGTTATTTTTATTTAGTACTGTTCTGAATAAGCCATTTCACATAACAGACGACTGAATTTATAAAAAATGGCCTCATTCAAAACTGTACAAACCCTTGAATCTGAACTGTCTGTCATTATGGATGATCCACGACTGTTTTCATGTTTTACGATAAAGTTGTTTGTGAGTCCCTTGTAATTGTTTAAAAAAAAAAAAAAAAAGATAATTCCAACTTTTTCATCTCAATTCTGACTTTTTTCCTCGAAATTCAGAGATTTAAACTCAATTGTGTTTTATAATGTCAGAATTGTATGATTTAAACTTGCAATTCTGACTTTCTCTCAACTGTGAGTTTATGTCTCACAATTCTGACTTTTCTTGCAATTCTGGCATTTTTTTCCTCAAAATTGAGAGTTTATATCTCACAATTGCAACTTTATATCACAATTCTGAGAAAAAAAAGTAGGAATGGGTAGATGAAAACTCACAATTATCTTTTTTTGTTACTTATTAGTATTCCAAAGTATTGTAAAGTATTTAGATTAAGTAATAAAATTTGGGTAATCTAATGAAATACGTTACAAATTACTTTTTTAAAGCATGTATTTTGTAATCAGTAGTGAAATACATTTTAGAAGTAACCTAACGTTACCCAGCCCTGTTTATTATCAGATTAGACAAATGTCCATTTTGATTGCATGGATAATTTAAACTCGTCCGCAAAAACAAAAATCATTTTGATGCATATTTAATATTCCCTTCCTACGCAAACAAAGAAATACATCAAATGTTCGATGTTATTGACATAGTCTGAGACTGTGACTTAAAAACAACTGATTATCTTTTTGAACACCATAAAATTAGCAACGGGTGAAATGTGTGACGCGCGTGCCGTGAGCTCGTTAAACCCGTCGAACACCACTTGAAAGTGAACTATTAACTTTGAAATTTTACCTGTCGAGGGATCTTCAGTTTTAAAGTGCTAATTAGTCTGCCATTGAGTTTCATCCATCATCAACTTTCAAAGCGCGGCTACACCTGGTAGTTAAAACCTCGTCTTATGATTGGTTGGAAACCAGAGCATGTGATTTGTTTTAAAAAACAAAACTTTATGAACTTTTTTCACATTCAAAACAGTATATAAATATACGTAAGCGAAGACAATTAACCGTATAGTATATAAAAAAAATACCATAATCTGAATTTAAGAATCCTACTGATGAAAACGTGGAACTCATGAATATTAATTACGTAAAATGATGGTCGGTTGGCCGATTGGCTGAAAGGCAGGAGTTGATAAGCGTGCGATTGACGGATGAAGAATTGAAGGTGTTTTTGTCTTCTTTTCTTTCTTTTTTTTTAAATGCTTTCATGCCATGTGCAAAGACGACTACTATTTTTAAAAATATTACATTAGACGTGAAACTCATGAATATTAATTACGTAAAACGATGGTCGGTTGGCCGAAAGGCAGACGTTGGTAAGCGCGCGCTTGACGGATGAAGAATTAAATGTTTTTGTTTGTTTGTTTGTTTGTTTTTGTCTTCTTTCTTTTTTTTTAAATGCTTCCATCCCATGTGCAGAGACTACCATTTAAATATATATATATATATATATATATATTACATTAGTTGACGTGATTGGTGCTTTATCAAATACAATCTGAAAACTACGTGACAACACCCTATTTGAGCTACTGTTAAACTTTAATATTCACGGAACTGAAACCATTATTTAATTATAAACTATTATTTGGACTCTACACATCATAACCGCACTGCATCAGTCTCACCACTAGAGGGAGTTATTGTGTCAAAACAGTAATCAACACACAGCAGTTTTATCACAGTTTTAATTCATGAACATGAAATGATTAATGCAAACAGAAACTAACACTGAGGGTTATAAACTTCCCTTATGAAGTCTGATCAAACCTAAAGACAAGCGTCAATGTAAACCACAAAACAACCGCCTGCATTTTCTTTCAATCAAATCCACAGTTTTAAATTGCAGTTTTTGCGTATGTTTATATTTCAACACAAGCAAGTGTTTAAGTTGATGAAAAAATAATTGCTGTACTTGTGTATTTTTGGGCGGAGGAATATGTGTAAATGTTACAAAACCGGTGTTTCCATTAACATGGAGATCCATTGGTTTTCTTTTTTAGACACTACCATGATGATAATACCACGATTTTCATCGAAATCCTTATAATACCATGATATTACAATCTTTACACTGTAATGGATGGGTAATAAAGATAACATGATGATAACCATGGCATATGTTGAGCAGAAATTAAATCATGAGCTTTAGAAACAGATGCAGGAGTGCAAAAATACATTTTAATAGAAAAAAATAAGATTGTCTCATATAAATACCCTGCCTTCTCTTTTTTTGTCTATTATGTACGTTCTTTCTTAATCTCGTTTTCGTGTGAGGGCTGATGACTTACATATACAAACCCTAAAAAAGCAACCCCACTCCACACAATCCTCAAACATGACATTTAACTCTTTAGTATGCAGTTTATATTCTGACATTCGACTGCATAGAATCGCAAAGCTAGTCTCAGCAATCAAATCCATTAAAAATAATATTAATAATAATAAATGACCAAATATGATACAGTTATTGTCATATACATACATAAAAAATTAAGAAAAGTAACAGAAAATATAATTGTACTTGAAATAAAATGGGGGGAAAGCAAAAATATTATACTGTATTGCTTTGGTCTGTGCTTTTGTGGAATTCATCACGTTCAGTACCAGCGGTACCAGCGACGGCCACCAGAGGGCGCCGCGAGCTCGATTCCCTTTGTGACGTTTCATCAGCTCACTCCGATCAGAACCCGAACGCGTCCTCGGCAGCCTCAGCTTCGGCTTTGTCCCAGTTGCTAGGCGACAAGCACTCTTCAGGGTTGTAGTCCTGAGGGTTTACCCCAATGTCCAGCACCTGGGGGTTCGTGCGAGACTCAGCGAGTCTGAGAGAAAAACACAGACAGAATCAAACATCAGATCGTGTTCGGAGCTGTAGAGACCGGGGAATACACATGCAAAACACCAGAAACAACACGTTAAATATACATGGAAATCTCTCCCTGATCTGGAGTTACTTAAAGAGCATGATAAAATAGCGTTTAGCCTATTTGTAGTCTCGCGTGTCATAATAAACACGATGTTTAAAGGCAAATGACATGCCGTCAGTGTTGTTATTGTAAACTAAAACCAAAAATATTTTAAAAAAAAAAATATATATGTTTTCGTTCGTTGAAATAAAGCTGGAATTAAAATATAAACATTAAAATTAAACGATTAAAGGGAAGAACTAATTGTGGACAGACAAGTGTGTCTATGACAAAGATCGTTTCAGTAACTCAGTCAGTATTTTTAATAATGTTAAATTGGTGTAATATTCATGAATTTGATTATGTACTTATCTATTTCGTTGCGAGTGCCGGGATCTTGCCGAGAGAGCCCGCCCACGCGCTCTTCTGATTGGCTGTGATGTTTGATTGACTTTATCGTGTCTCATAGTCGCTTGTGGACAAACTGCCAGTCGCTGGAATCTTATCGCATCGCGTTAATGCTTCTCGTTTACTTTGAATGGGATTGCCGAACTGAATTGTGGGTTCCGTCGCGTCGCTTAGAACATTGCTCGCGGCAGAAGATGAAGATTTCTCAACTTTTCAAGCACCACCGCAGGCGTCAGATCGCCTTATGCAAACACTCTAGAGCAGTCTAGCCAATTGCATTCATGCAACACCGGAAAGTAATGTGATTGGCTGTTATCACTATAACGGTCGCGTGTTCGCGAGAGCACCACGACGCATGCGTGTTGTGTTGACGCGCGAGAGCAGATGTAGAGTTAACGCGTTTTAGATGAATATTTTGTAAATAAAGTGGTAAATTGTGTTTTTTGTGGGAACAAAGCACTCGCGTCGATTCATAAAATTAATTGATTGATTGATTACTTTAATGATGTCTTTAGCAGTAGTTGTGTATGGAGGGACAGAAAGCTTTTAGATTTCATCAAAAATATCTTAATTTGTGTTCTGAAGATGAACGAAGGTCTTACGGGTGTGGAACGACATGAGGGGGAGTAATAAATGACAGAAATTTCATTTTTGGGTGAACTAAATTTAAAAATAAATAAATAAATTACAAAACTTAGAAATGTTGCTTTGGTAACTAACTGAATTAAAATAAGTTTAAATTGAAGTACTAAAATTACTAAACTTAAATCTCAAAATAAATTAAAGCTAAATAATTTTTTTTTTTTTTTAAAAACTAATACAAATGACAAAACACTACAAAATCACTAAAACTTAAACTAGAAACAAAATCAAAAATATAAAAATAAAAACTAATTCAAAAATGAATAAATACTATAAAAGTACATAAATAATACTAAAATAATATAGTGTGAGCATAAATGCTTCATATGTAGGGTTGGGAATCGTGAACCAGTTCTTACTGTTATTTTTAATTATGATTAAATAAAATAATAAGCACTGTGAAATACAAGAAAATAAACAGACAAACTGTCGTTCTAATGTGTTGTTCATACAGAGTGACCATCTGCTGTGAGAACTGATTCTTTTAAAAGTCTTTGTAATGAATCTGTCAGAAAGAATCAAATCAGTCCTCAGATTGAATCAGTCTGTGTAGTTAAAGATTCACACGATCACAACAGTTTCCCTGTCCAAATACCCACACTTGCGGTCTTTGCACTTGACCACTTGTCTACTTACGTGACGTATTTCCTGTATTTGGCTCAAGTGTTCAAGTAGGCGTGAAGACTAGTAGAACTTTTCATTACCCGATGGGACACACTCATAGTGTTGCAAAAAAATGCAAGCGTGTACAGCTTTTTAAAAAAATTATTATTTTCAATACTTTGCATTTTAAAATACACTTAATGTCTGTTCAGTGGTCACTATGTAACTAACAGAAGACACAATATTAAAATTGTGGTGCTTCTTTAAGTGATAAAAAGCAGTTGCAAATGTTGTACAAAATAGCCTACTCATCTTTGCATCAATAAAATGTGCAACACTTTATATTTTACTACTAAATTATAGGTAATATATAATTAATTTAACTTACAGTCGAATGTTTTCCTTGACATCTTGCAATTTCAGGGTATGCGAGTTCCCGAACATAATGCATGATGGGATATGCTTATCCTCGAATAGCGCTCTGAATCGGTATTCAAGATAGTGTGGGTTTAGTGTGCATCAAGGGCACATTTTTAAGACATGGGACAGTCTTGCGCACTTACTTTCTGTCGCATGCACAAGCTCTCAAGTGGCCAAGACCACAAGTGTGGGTATTTGGACAGGGCAAGTGTTTCGAAAGTACACTGTAAAAACTATTTTCATGATTTGTTATCATAACATTTTTTCTTTTGTCAAATCAACTTAAATAATTAATGTAGTTCAAATAACATAATATTTTGAGTTTCTGTTGATCGTCTTTATTGTATTAACTCAAATTTGTAATTTCAATGAACTCAAAATTAAGGCAACCAGATAACTTACTTTTTAAAGTTAAACCAACAATTCTTTTTTACAGTGTGCTTCAAGTAGAAAACCGTTATTATTCTTTTATAACATCATCTTTCATCAGGAATCATCTGATGGAATCATAACGAGGAATCAGAATCGCAAACAGAATCGGTACATTCCTTATGATTTCCATCCCTAGACAAAATATTCCTAAACCAGCCAGCGGTCTTTTATTCTTTACTACTGTAAATATTGACAGAACTCTGTGGATGAACCTCTGAGGCCCTCACTGAAAACTGCTGTGGATAATAACAAAAAACTAACAGGAACATCTCACTACAGTAACTCTGCCACACACACCCAATGCTCTTCAGTCAAGGTAGACGCCATATGAGTGGTTTTTAATGTTTTCAAATAAAAGATGTATCTCACGCTCACCAAGGCTGCATTTATTTGATTAAAAATACAGTAAAATCAGTAATATTGTGAAATATTATTACAGTTTAATACAGCTGTTTTCTGTGTGAATATTTAGTAAACTGTATAAATAGTAAATGAGTGAACTACAGCATCTACCCGGACTGAGACAAGGCAGTGGCGGGAAACAGACATCTAATCACAAGATGAAGTAGGAAAATATGAAGATGATGTTTCTACAGCTCTTGGCAAAGAACCCTGTCATGAAGTCATCAGGTGTGTGGAACGGACAGGGTTCTGAGCCATGAGGAGGAACATGCCGGACACGGGACAGATGGGAGAACTGGACTACACTGTCGTGGATGATGTGAGAGAGTGGATTGTGACGGATGAGGACTACAGCTCAGGTCAATGACGTTTTACCTGTGTTGGACTCAAAACTGTCCAGACTGCGGCTGAGGGGAACAAACAACATGAGTGTGAGAAAACAGACTCCATGTGAGCTGCATTAGTCAGCATTGTCAGTCTTGTGACTTCATTTGCTGTCGTCTCTATAACCCAACTTCCACATTTTGATACTTTAATCAACCTTTTTTAGCATGAAGTCAGCATGAAGGGAAGTTGTGGTAGTCTTATCCATTGTGGCATACTGTATATTCGATTGAAATGGTGAGAAAAAATGTTGTTTTTTATTTGGCCAAGAGTTCAATCTGACGTTTAGATCTGCTATTGGTCAGATGAAGCCATTTAATTGTATTTTTACATCAAGCATTCAGTAATGTACAGAAATAGTCAATTATGACCATAATAATATATGTCAGCCCTCTGTGTTTTGGATGATAAACCATCACAAATGCTAAACAGCTTCTGGTTTTGATGGAAAGCACTTCAATAGTCTTTAATCAGAGATTTACTCGATCCTCGTTCATCCTTGATTGGAAAAGTTCTTGCATTTCAGAGATCTAGAGCATCTCTCCGCACACTTACAGGGTGAAGGCATGTTAAATGGAGATTAACGAAGTACTGCGTTTGATTAAAAGCCAACGCTTTTAATTACTACACACGACAAATAATCAGCGCCGAGCGGAGATGGACCGAACCCCCGCTGCTGTAAAACAGCTCATCTCATGTCGGCTAATCTCTCGGGAACGGCACTCTGTGTGTCAGGATGAATAATGGCCATCATTACGAATCGTTAAACAGCTGTTGTTTGGTTTGCAGAATAAAATGACTGTTAATTAGTGTCATTACGATGCCATAGTATGCAAATAATAGTCATTCAAATCATGACCTAATCATTTAGTAAGTATGGTTTGTGTGTATAGGCAAGCAGGAACTTGCCTGTTATCCCAATAAAAGGGCTCATATTATAAGGGATCCAATTTTCCTTAATATTTTGAAATTAATGCTGAAGTTTGTAATTTTCCAATTTTTAAATACATCCTCCTATCCTCCCTAAGATTGGGATCTTGTTAGAGGATTAGATTGTGTACTATTCGCCATTGTCAGATTTAACGCAACCCTGAACATGTCCGAGAACGATCACCCTGAACTGGGCAGACAGTGCAATATGGCTCATTCTATATTATGCCATATGCAAAGTTCAAGGGTCCATAAAAACAATTTTTATAGTGAAAAAATTTTCAAGATTCAGATTTTTGTAGACTGTGTTAGACTGTGTATCATCTCATATTGTTATATTTAATGCCACCTTGAAGATGTCCGAGAAAGGTCACCCCAAATTGGGCAGAGGGTGCAGTATGACGGATTGCTCTGTATTATGACACATGTTCAAGCATCCATAAAAAAAGATTGATTAAACACAAAATGTTCAAACTTTGGATTTCATTAGAGACTTAGACTGATTATCATCCCCAATTATCAGATTTGAAGCACACATAAACACGGCTGAGAAAGGCTGCCCTGAACTGGGAAGAGGGTGCAATATGATTGCTCATTCTGGATTATACAGCACTTTGACAGCTTTATTGAGGCGTCAACCAGTGAAAGTCTGTCGAGAAACAGTTTCTGCACCTCTGTGTCGACTCAAGATGTCTTTTTCTTTTCTATGAAACAGAAACTGTGAGTGGAGCATAAAAATAGTCCGGATTACATAAAATCAACCAAAAAGACTTGATTCTCAGAGCTGAGCACGTCCATCATAAATACCGCTGTGGTCACATAATGGAGCGCCAGGAATAGCTGTGCCCTATACTCCACATCTGTGCTAAAGTTACAGTACTCTCTATTAAAAATCACTGCGTAGGGCGTTATGCTGTAAAAGTGCAGTTTGGTTTATCAGTTACATTGAGAGATTATTCCAGATATAATTTTACTAACCTTGAGAAAGCCTCATCTAGACCATCCTCAAGCTCCTGCAAAAGACAGAGATTTAAGAGTTCTCGTTACTTCAGCCATAACTAATGTGCTGTTGAACACACTCCTTTATTTAAAAGTCAAATATTAATATAAATTAATTTATAAATATCAAATTAAAACATTGGCATGTAGACTGAATTAAACATCGTTGATGCTTAATAATTAAAATAAAGAATAAATTATTTAATTATAAGCAGTGAGTGGTTTTCTCTTGTCAATACTGCTGTTTGACATATACAATACAAGGTCTATTATGGTTAAAGAGTTTAAAAATTAATTTCAATAAAGTCTACTTAATAATTCAGATCAGTTTGTGAAGTACCTTGACTTTTGGATATTCTGGCACATGTATGATATATGCCT
This sequence comes from Ctenopharyngodon idella, assembly GCF_019924925.1. Lineage (NCBI taxonomy): Eukaryota > Metazoa > Chordata > Actinopteri > Cypriniformes > Xenocyprididae > Ctenopharyngodon > Ctenopharyngodon idella. Next base: position 29,105,723 of record NC_067232.1, read on the forward strand.
AAGAAGCGCATGTGATTGTGTGTGTGTGTGTGTGTGTGTGTGTGTGCTCTTACCCATACAGTGTTGTTGTTCTCTGTGCTGAGGTTCTGTATCGGGTGTGTGGCGTCTTTTCCCGAATGATCTTTTACTCCACATTCAAAGTCCAGTAGATCTCCAGTGGCCACCTCTACACACACAATAAAAATGATTGACAAAATAAATAAACAGATAAACAAAACTAAATAAGTAAAAACTAAATAAATAAATGCAATAAATAAATAAATAAAAATAAAATAAATATAAAATAAATAAATGTAAAAAAATAATTAAATAAATGCAAAACAATATAAAATAAATAAATGCAATAAAAAATGTATTTGATAAAAATACAGTAAAAACTGTAATATTGTGAAATATTCCAATTAGTTTTCTAGTTGGATATATTTTAAAAATCTAATTTATTGCTATTATGAAAAGATGAATTTTCAGCAGCCATTACTCTGTGGGATGGATGGATGGATGGATGGATGAAACAATGAAAGATGGATGGATGGATGGACAGATAGTTCTGACTGAAGCTGTAATCACTCTGTTTCTTGTCTATCAAAAGCAGTCGACAGTTCGGCTCATGAATCATAAGTTGGCAGATTTATGAATTAATTGAATCGCTCTGATCACAGACAGCGTTACAGTTCCTCTGAACAGTGTATTTTCTCATCTGTTCATGTAGAGAATGAATCAAGCCGCGCCTCACAGAAGCACATCACATGATACTGTAACGTGTCCATCTCTGTCCTGAGATCAGCCGCTGAAAGAATCGTGTTTCTGACGGGATCTGATGGGATTTGGGAACACACAGTCCTTTATTCATGCTCACACACGTCTGTCTCACGGATCACTGATCGTCGAGGGTTCGTTCGTTCACTCATCTCTGCCGTCCAAGATTATTTCTGTCACCGGGCAACCTGAAACCATCCAGACCTTCGGCACCCTCACAGAGAGCATCATGGTCCAGTGATGGTGTCAGGTGATCATACAGGGCTCTTTAAGAGGCACTGTAAGATTCTTGGAAGAACGCCACGGTATTATCATCCAAATCCTGGCTGGACGGCTCAGAGGAGATTAGGTGGGCATGTTGTGACAAAAACCCTGAATGAACTTAATTAGCACTGCCAGACAACAGAGAACGAACTTAAAACAACATCAGCTAATACTATGGTATTATCATCATGTTTCCAGTGATCAGGGTTTGTCTGTCACACTGAACCTGAGAACACTGTGACCAGAACTCATCTGATATTTAACACAGTCATGTGGAGCTGGATTTTAACCAATGAGATCGCACTGTGGGCGGAGCTACAGAGCACCACACAAATGACTGACAAAACGGCCTGTTGATTTTCACATTCAACGGCTTGTTAGGGAAAAAGTGTAGATTTTAATGGAAGGCGAAGTGTGTGTGTGTGTGTGTGTGTGTGTGTGTGTGTGTGTGTGTGTGTGTGTGTGTGTGTGTGTGTGTGTGTGTGTGTGTGTTCACCTCCTCCTCTCGTGCTGCCCAGGCTGGCTGAACTCTCGGACTGAGAGCTGCTCGCCGCTTCTCCATCTGATCCACTCTTCACCTGCTTCTCTTTCTCTGAAAATAAGCGTTTAAAAGCAGAAATGTGAAGTTTGTTTTATTGATAACACACTTACATTAAACATTCAGTTCTTTATTTGACCTGTGAAACTATAAATTACTCTTTCATCACTCTTTTTGCTCATCATCTGATAATTTAAGCCATTTATGACACGACACGGTTAGTTGAGTTTGTCAAATGCCAAATGCAATAAATAAATACAAAACATAAATAAAACTAAATACATCAATGCAAAAAATAAATAAAATGCATAAATGTAATAAAAAATGCATAAATAAATAAATTCCCCAGGAAATAATATTCAAAATTCACTAAATAAGCAAAATAAGTAAACAAATAACCAAGTAAAAAAATTTATATATATATATATAATATTTTTATGGACTTTTGTAAACTTATATTTGATATGTTTTCAAAATAAACAATACCAGCATGAATAAATAGAATAAATGTCTAATAATTTGGCGTATGAGGTTTAAAATGTTTAAAAGATTTCAATTTTCATCATCTTTGACATCCTTATTGGTCATTGACCCCTTCATTAATTTTATATATTCATTTATCAGCACATTTTTGTCTTGAAACTTTGATTCATATGCTTTCATATATATTTATATTTAATAGTTAGTTAAATATATATTAATGAAAGTTATTATAAAGAATGGGGTCATCTGTGCATCAGGTCCAGCAGAATCAGCCCTAACGTACATCTGAAGATTCAAACTGTGTCGTGGACTCGATCTCTGCCGGAGTTCATGAAGTGGAAATGAAACATCCAGAAATCACTATCAAACTCCTGACGCTCAAACAGCTTCATGAGGAACTCAACATACGGTCCACAGTCGAGATCTGAAGAGGGAAGTCATGAGCTGATGCTCTCAGATCTGTTCCTGTAGAACCATGATGGTGTTTCTGGTACTTCTCTGTGTGTTACTACAGTAAACCATCACAACTCACTTCTGAACCGCAGAAGGTGATGCATTACAATCACAGCTCAAACACGGCTCACACTTCATCCTGTGTTCATTCGTTTATATTTCAGACCCTGCAGTAAAACACACTGAAGGATTCTGGGTTTGAGTTCCTGCAGAGAACCGTCAGGAGCAGAGATGAGATGAGTAAATCTCTACAGGCCTCAGGACACACACACACACACACACACACACACACACACACACACAGGCATGTTCAAACATGCAGTAAATTACATGTATGTTCTGCTGATGTGTACGACAGAAGCTGCTCTACTTTCCCTGCACTAAAATCTCTCTCCCGTCCTTCATCCCTGCATGAAATAAAGAAAATACACCAGTTCCTTAAAGAGTTAGTTCACCCAAAAATGAAATTTCTGTCATTAATTACTCCCCCTCATGTCGTTCCACACCCGTAAGACCTTCGTTCATCTTCAGAACACAAATTAAGATATTTTTGATGAAATCCAAGAGGTTTCTGATCCCCATGAGAAGCAACATAATTTCCACATTTAAGGTCCAGAAAGGTACTAAAGACATCGTTAAAACAGTCATGTGACTGCAGTGGTTCAACCTTAATGTTATGAAGAGATGAGAATACTTTTTGTGCGCAAAAACAAAACAAAAATAACTTTACTCAACAATCTCTTCTGTGTCATTATCTTACGCAGGTGACGCAGTAACACAGTGAAGCTTCAGTGTTTACGTCCGAATGCCGTCTCAGTATTGGCCAAATCTGATCACGTGATCAACACGACGCATGCGTGTGATGCTGACACGGAAGTAAACAACGTATGAGAATGAAACAGAAGAGAAGAGATTGTTGAATAAAGTCATTATTTTTGTTTTGTTTTTGCGCACAAAAAGTATTCTCGTCTCTTCATAACATTAAGGTTGAACCACTGCAGTCACATGACTGTTTTAACAATGTCTTTAGTACCTTTCTGGACCTTGAAAGTGTTGATTATATTGCGGTCTATGGACGAGTCATAAACCTCTCGGATTTCATCAAAAATATCTTAATTTGTGTTCTGAAGATGAACGAAGGTCTTACGGGTGTGGAACGACATGAGGGAGAGTAGTTAATGACAGAAACTAACCCTTTAAAAACTGATTGGTCTACAAGCCAATGCCATTTTTAAATCATAACTACACACAACACATATTTCTCAGCCATATTTATGTACTTTAAAAGGTGTTTTTGTTGTTATTGTTGCCAAATAAATTCAAAATATATGATGCAAGAAGTGAACAGTTAAAATCTAGTTTAAAATAATAAATGCATGTTTTCCACTAAAAAATATTGCATATTTTTTAATTGATTGAAGTTGCAATTGATTCATTGAAATTAATTAAACCTACTAACTTTTACTAGAGCTATTAACATTTTTTAAAAGACGACCTGTTTTGCTTTCTTTTAGATGCGCTAACTTTCTTTAGTGTGTAATGTTGCTGTTTGAGGGAGTTCTTCTCTATATCAGTGTCAGTGTTTCTGAAACGCCTCCATCTTGAGTTTTTCACAATATTCCTCATTTAAATAATTCATACGCAGAATAAAGGGGCGGGGCCTGGTTGAGTTAGTTAGTAGTGTGTTGAAACTGGAGGTTATGGTAAGGGGTGGGACATTTCCAAAACACCAATCACAACACACCGCTCCAGCCGACCAATCAGAGCACATTGTGCTTTCCAGAAGGAGAGGCTTCATAGAGACAGGAACTAAACAGAGCGTTACTGACAGACTGGGAAGAGAGGAGCTGAACAATGGAGAATATGAGGAAAATAATCAACATTCAAGCAGGAAAATCAAAATCAAGACTTGGTAAAAGGGCCTCTTTAATGAGTTCATAGTCAAAAGAAGGAAAAAGATGAATCTCAATCAGCCCAACACTAACTAATAGCGTAAGTTTGGGGTGGACGACCAATAGCAGATGAAGTGAGTGCTTGAGAAACCTGTTTGAAAACAGCCATTAATTTTGAGCTAAGAGTGTGGAAATCACACACTTCAGCTTTAAGTAGGACACATGTGATTTTGTGCTCCATTCACAGCCCGTAACAAGACTCAGAAAGATTCAGAGAGATAAACAGGAGTTGTGCTGGGATGACTGAAGTCGTGGAGTGCCTCGTACCTTCTTTAGCAGCCTGCCAAAACTCAAACGCCACACGGAACGCCTGAGCCACCGTTAACGTCACCGCCTGAGCCTGAGACAGACGGGAACAGAGAAGGGAGGTTTTAATGCCACATTTCTTGTCATGGGAAGAAAGACAGTGCAGAGGTATCTGTTTCACTGTCAGAGGAAGTGTGGGCTTAACGTATAATTCTATTTATAGACAGAAGGAAAGGCAGGGAGTGTCTCTGACACACACACACACACACACACACACACACTCACCACTTTCCTCTTGGTGCAGAGGTACGCGTGACACTCCAGCGTTTCGTTGCGTTGACTCTGAGCGATGTAGGCGAACACTTTATCATGCATCTTATCAGCTGTGCAGTACGATATCCTACAGACACACAAACAACCGCTGTAAACATAAACTTTACATTTCTCACACCGCTGATCAAAAGTTCAAAAACTGATCAACAGTGACAGTAAAATCTTTTTTACAAATTTAAAATCTTTTTTTATTTTTTTCAAATAAATTCTGTTCTTTTGAATTTTCTATTCATGAAAGAATCCTGAAAACACAAACTTATCAGTTTCCACAAAAATCTGAACTGTTTTCAACATTAATAATAATCATAAATGTTTCTTGAGCAGCAAATCATCATATCAGAATGATTTCTGAAGGATCATGTGACACTGAAGACTGGAGTAATGATGCTGAAAATTCAGCTTTGATCACAGGAATAAATTACACTTTACTATATTTTCACATAGAAAACATAAAATATAGAATCGAATATTAATAGAAAATACTTTAAATATTTCTCAATATTACTGTTTTTACTGTATTTTTGATCAAATAAATTCAGACTTGATTCAAAAACATCTAAAAATCTTACAGACAGCTTCTTGATCTTGAACTAAAGCTAGATCTGGACGTGAAGCGGTTCACATGATCACGAACACATTTACGGTCATTCGGTCGGTGATCTAAATCCCAAACATTTCTGTTTATCTACTAGGGGAAAAATCCAGATGTTGTCAGATTGGTCTCTATCCAGTATAACACACACACACTGTGTACATTATCCACCAGTAAATCACTCGCACACACACCCGTATGTGTGATGTCACCTCCTCTGAGATTTAAAAACGTCTACAAGCGGTGCTGAGTTCTCCAGTTCAACACTCCATCAGCACTCTGACAGAAAGCTGACCCACCAAACCATAACACACACACACACACACACACACACTCTCTCTCTCTCTGTAATGTGCGGTAAACTCATGAACTCCTCCAGAGTTGATTTTTCCCTTCGGCCTTGAGTGACAGCTGGCTCAGCCTGTCAGAGGGCGGACCCACAGCAGGAGGGGCGGGACTAATGATGGATGACCGCCATCTGTCCTGTTTCACTTTTAACAATTCACACACACACACACACACACACACACACACACACTTCTGTCTGGACCACAGCAGTTTATATATATATATATATATATATATATATATACACACACATACACACACACACAGTGTACACGCACGCACAATTTTACAAAATTATTACATAAACCTAAAATTTAATTTTAAATTACATTAGTGAAAATTTGAGGGAAAATTGGCTTAATTGTCATGAAAATGTCACAATGCAAAAAATTGTAATATATGATTAAAATTAAAACGGTCTTTTTCCTTTTGATTTCAGGGTGAAATGAAAGCTGGACGTGTTCATGACTGGAGTACTGCTGGTGTCACTGGTGTGGAAAGAGGCCGACGCCTCCCTCATGTTTATTCATGACACACACCGCAGACGCAGCGGAGCGCACTGAGCGCGTGCGAAGCTTCAATAATAGCTGCGGCCCCAGGTGAGGGTCAGAAAGGGTCTGTCTGAAACAGATCGATAGAGGATCCCGACACAAACATCTCTCTCTCTCTGTCCGTATGAAAACACAGAGATCCTCAGGTCACACAGATCCAGATGATGGATGGCAGGATTTCAGGAGCAACAAACACTCCTTTCTTTATTATTGCAAGAGAGAGAGAGGGTGGGCTATCGAAAAACAGTTTAAGCAAATACTACAACCAAGTAATTTTCTTGACATTTGTGTATATGTATGTGTTTTGGTTTAGTATATATTTAGGTCCTTGTTATGTGTTATGAAAGCTCAAAGAAGCCGCTGTGACATCATGAACCTGCAGCAGAATCACTCAGGATTTGCATCTCTAGAGACAGACGGCACAGACTCAGACAGGTGTGACTCACCTGTATATGGACACGTTCTCTATTAGCTGGTTTGATACGCTGTCGTAGAGAACGATCCCTCGAGGAGAAACCTTCAGCGTCACCTTCTGAAGCTTCTTCCCACCAGCTTTAGCCTGAGACAGACAGAGAACATGGATTCATGATGATGTTTTTCAGCCGCGCCTTCAAGCTGGTGTTACTGTTAACTAAAACTAAAGCAGTGACGCTTCACAGGAAGGTTCAGTTGTTAACATGTTAATTTAAATAAAGCTAAAATAAAATAAAAATATTAAATGAAAAACTTCAGTTAGTTATTAGAAATGTTGCCTGAAATAAACTGAAATAAAATAAGTTAAAATACTAAAGCAGTGACGCTTCACAGGAAGGTTCAGTTGTTCACATTAAATACAGTATTAACTAACATGAACCAACAGTGAACAATTTTTTTACAACATTTATTCATATTTGTTAATGTTAGTTAATAAAAATACAGCTGCTCATGTTAGTTCACAGAGCATTAACTAATGTTAACAAATACAACTTTTGACTAAGATTAATAAATGCTGCAGAAGGTTTGTTCATTCTTAATGTTAACTAATGAAACATTATTGTAAAGTTTTACCACTAAAGCTAAATACTTTTTTGAAAAACTTAAATTGAAAAAGGTTCATTTAAATAAAGCTAAAATAAAATAAAAATATTAGATGAAAAACTTCAGTTAGTTATTAAAAATGTTGCCTGAAATAAACTGAAATAAAATAAGTTACAATACTAAATTTACTCAAGCTAAAACTGAAATAAAAAAGCTAAATAGAAATATAAAAAATAAAACTAATAAAAATTAGAAAAAAAATCAAATTAAACAAACTAAATTTAAAACTAACACTGAAAATAAATTTTTAAAAATCCAATTTTAATAGTATAAAATATTAAAATAACAATTAAAAAAAAAGGTTCAATAAAATTTACTAAATAAATTAACGTGTTAAAATTGCAGTCCTAGTCATGAAATATGGATTGATATTTTTTTATGATATTCTATACTTTGCATAGATTTAAAGAACATGTTTTTTATATTTCTTAAATATAGTCTTTAATAAGACAACAGAAGAGCAGTTTATTGATTTGGTAATTGAAATGCACTATTGTCAAGTCAAGTCAGCTTTATTTATATAGCGCTTTTTACAATGCAGATTGTGTCAAAGCAGCTTTACAGTGATAACTGTATATAATTTTGGCTGCACAGCAGCTCTTAAAGAAAATGCTGTCAATGCAGCAGATCAAAGCACTGTTGAATATCAAATGTCAAATGTCAAGTGTCCCCAACTAAGCAAGCCAAAGGCGACAGCGGCAAGGAACCCAAACTCCAACAGGTGACACTAAACTACGACCCAATGATCCTAGATCTGAAATCTTATTTTTTCAATAATGAAAATATTTTAAAATAAATCTAAAAGCATTGTCATTTAAATTCTCAGTTCATTTCACTGTTTTAATGCTGTTCTTATACTGTTTTTAATTAAACTCATAGCCTGATAATCACATTTATTTGATAATCATCCATTACAGCTTCATTAATGCTTCACTGTTGATAATCAACTGCTAAAGCTGAAGGAAGCGCTGTCACTGGTTTCCTGACATATCGTCATATAGTCCAGCGACCGAACACCTTTACAGTCAGAAGCCAGAGATATCAAGTAGGAATATTCCACATCTGGCTTTGAATGGCTCTCACACACACACACACACACACACACAGGCTGACACAGTCCGTTCGGTATGCCACTGATTTTTATTACTGAATTGCAACAATCTGGAGTGTTTAATAACCTCAAAACAACCTTACATCATGACAGGATTCAGCCTGTTCAAACACAGACAGAACCACACCCAGAAACCCCCTGAGACACACACACACACACACACACACACACACCCATTAGCACCACTTACAAACCATTTAGAGCTCAGACAGATTAGAGCTCAAATTCTACACGTTTGTAGCATTTTTCCCTGAAGTTCAGTTACACTCCTGAAAATAAAGGCAACAATGGTTCCTTTAACATCCACTGAACCTCTCCATCCCACAAAAGATTCTTCATAGATTTTAAAATGTTCTTCACACTAAGAAAAAAAAAAGTGATTCTTTTAACTCTTTCCCCACCATTGACAGAATTTCCCACCAATCCATGTATTCACTCTTATACAGTAGGGGGCGCTATTAAGCATCTTCTGAAAAGAAATATCTGGATCAAAACACAGGCGAAGAAGAAGCAGAAACAAGTGATAGAAGCATTGCTAAACGCACATGTCAAATAACACGATCATCAAACATTAAACAGCATATAAATCTAAACTGGCTGATGTTGCTGAATGAACGGTCGACCCAGGAAGGGTTAACGACTGAAGGTTTGAGGTGTTCATGGACTCGATCTACTCCATCTGTGTTTAATCAACGCTCTGAATCTGATCCGGACATAAACACAAATTTCTCACTTTTTTGTTCAAAATGTTGCTTTTTTTATTAAACTTACCAACATTCAAATGTTGATTAAAAAAAGAATGCATGCAGCATTTTGATATAGTGTGAGGTCAGGTGGTGTGAGGTCAGGTGGTGTACAGTGAGGTCAGGTGGTGTACAGTGAGGTCAGGTGGTGTACACGAGTCTTACAGTGGCAACGATTCTCTTGACCGCAGCGGCCGAGAGCTCTTCTCCTTTGGGTTCCTCCACCAGCGTCATGCCCAGATACTTCAGCTGAAACACCATCCCCTCCAGCAGCGTCTCCCGCGTGTCCGTCCAGTTCTCCGGCAGCTCTACAGAGAGACGCACACGGATACACATGAGCATGATGCAAAATGGACAAAACATTTCAACACGTGTTACACACACACACACACACACACACACTCGTACTAATATGTGAATCTCATGAAAACATGTCTAGGTCACATTTCACCTATAAACTAAAAGAAAGGAAAGGGATAATAAATTATATTTAGAGGTTCAAGCGTGTCGAGCTGAAACTCTATTGTAATTGTTACATTTTCCAGTATTCTCCCCTAAAAGTGATCGGACCAAACCGTAAGTCGTAGAGACTTGAAACTTTGAGGGCTGATAGTACCCTACAACGTCACCAAGGCTCGCCCCGATCGGCCTGACGGGGACGCTGCAGTGGTCAAAAGTACGAAATGGCTCATAACTCCTGAACCGTAGACTCAAGTATCGTGGGAATCCTCGACTCAAGACGGAAATGCCTGCCTCAGAAAGTTTTGGGTATTTTGGATTTTTTGAAAAACCTACTTTTGTGAACTAGTCGTAGGTTTTTCACCCGATCGGAACCAAACCAGTGCAGTGAGATTCTCTGGAGTCTGATTGTCAGTAGTTATCAAAAAAAAGTTGAAATTTCGATTCACGGTCTCTAAGGGACACTAAAACGTTCGAAGTGGGTGGAGCCACTTTTACTAAAATGCTATTGGTGGCGCTATAACAGGAAAAACACATGAAAATGGCTATAACTACTTCACCGTTATACCAATTGATGATTGACATTGGCATGCAGTGTCTTCATCCAAGGTGCCATGACCGTCTTTGAGGACACTGACGTATCTCAAAACACATGTCCGCCATCAGCCAATGAAGTTTGAGCAGCTATCACACAAGGTTAACGGAGGCCGATCGGAACGAAACTCGCTGGGCCTGTTTGACTCACGGCTCTAGAGGCCTGTGAGAAATTCCAAAGAAATCAGCCACCGGGGGGCGCCTTCACGTTTTTCATGTGCTAAAGGGTCGTGTATCGCAAGATTTTTCACATTCGCTCTCGAACATTCGTACCACATGGTACAACTCCTCATTCTGAGCAACTTTGCCTCTAGGACCGTCGCTGTCCGTCGAATCATTTGTTAAATATTGGAGATTATTTCTAAAACCAACTTTGGCAAACTAGCCCTAGGTTTTTGGCTCAACCTCGATAACTGTTAAAAAGCTTTATAAACCATATATTTCCTATGGTAAATTGCCTGTATTGGCTATAAATGGTCTTTTACATCTGTGATTGAAATGTTGACAGGCTTGCTAAATAAAACATCATACCTTTTTTACTCATGTGCTTAAAGGCCTTAAAAGGCTTGAACCCCGATAACTGCTGCTCGCAGCTATATTTTACATTTATGTTTGGCATGAATGACTCAATTCTCAAACATGTTTTTAACACTACAAAACAGCTCAGAAACACACAAACACACACATTATCTGAACAAACAAAGCTACCAAATACTAAAGCAACTCATTGAATAACAGGTGAAATCATCTCCATATGAAACACCTCACACAATCCTTCAATCAGGTCCTTTATCCTCTGCTCTTTGATCGACACCTGCACCGGAGATGAAACTGTGTTTATATCCATAATAACAGTAACCATAATCTTTTGGAGTTAAGCTTATAGCTTTATGTTTTATTGGTCAGAAACACCAGAAACACACTTCTTGCATCTGACACAGGACAATAAAAGCAAAATATGCAACAAACTGCATTTAAATTCAACATTTTGTGTTGTAGTTTGGCAGTAAAACAATCACATTTCTTAATGAATAATTAAATTAATGGCAAATGTCATGTAAACGGGATTAATTTTAATAGATTTAGCTCCTTACTCTTATTGACAATGATCAGAATATTGGTGTACATGTGACTGAACACACACACATAAACCCCATACTGCCCTCCTGTCCTGTCTGACCTTACACAGCCATGAATGAGTGTGTGTTTAACCCATATCAGCGCTGGGGTCAACAAGGTTAAGGTCAGGGGTCAAGGACACTGATCTGATAGGCGGTTATCCGCTCCTCTCCACAGCGTCTGCCTTATAAATCAACCTGGCTTAACACATCTCAGCATGACAGAAAACAAGAAAACAAGCAAGAGAAGAAACAAAAACTGCAAAAATAAAATAAACAAACAAAAAATAGAACAAAAGAGAAAAAAGGACAAACAAATAAACAAAACAAAGCCAAGAATCATTGAAACAAACCAACAAAAACAAACAAAAGGAAGAAACAATCAAGCAAATGAACTAAAGAAATAAACGATAAATGAACATTCATTCTGTGTG